>NC_133313.1:2843680-2977675 GCF_012295235.1 Primulina huaijiensis
GTTCGTCACATTCAATCAAGTGAAAACTCATCAGATCTCTTCACAAAGGCACTTCCTACGACAATATTCAGAAATCACATATATAATATTGGGATGCGCAATCTACGAAATTTGTGAAGAATTGTTCGTGTCAACATGAGGGGGAGTTTATGTGACTGCACTCTTTTTCCCTTACTATGGTTTTTATCCCAATGGGTTTTTCCTAGTAAGGTTTTTAACGAGGCAGTATAAAAACACGTAATGAAGACAATCATTATGATCATCATCACAAAGGGGAGTGTTGAAAAATAATATTTAAAATGTGTGTATTGAATATTTGAATGTTGAAAATTAGGTAAAATTAGGTGTTGAATATTGAAATTTGTGTGTGATGATGAAGGTAATGATGTAATTTATTTTTGGATTATTTGTAAAAATTTTCTATAAATAGATCTCTCATTTGTCAAGAAAATCACAATTGAGTTGAGAGAAAAATATTATAAAGTGTGTAGTGTGATAATTTTGAGAGTTTGATATTTTTATTTTTTACCATAAATTTTTACTTTTTCACAACAAATATATATATAAAAAAACTTGAAACGGCCATAAATTCGTAACAAAAATAAATAAGAAAAATAGCAATAAAATAAGGACCTTGTGTTTCTAGTTCATTGTATACATCGTTGCGAAGACTATTGATCCGGGAATCCGTCAAACTCCCATAATCTATAGTACAGTCTACTCTTGTGCATTAACTCCTATTTATTTGCCTATATTTCTTTCTCTCTGACTTTATCCGATGATTTTATGCATGGTTGAATAGATTTTTTTCCCTGAAATATGGATAGGAATCTTGGGAATGAGTTTATGGAGGTTAGATTGACTGATGATGATTTCAACAGTAAAAAAGATACTGATTCTGTGGATGAAGAGGTGATAAGGGTTTTAAAAGAAGCTTTGAATCAAGAAAATTTGGTGGAAAGAATTGACCTTTCTGGGCGCCAGCTGAAATTTCTCCCTGAGCCCTTCGGCAAGATTCATGCTTTGGTGGTTCTTAATCTTTCACATAATAATCTTGAGGTTTGTATTCCAATAATTTCATTTTTTTGTGGGTATATTTGCTGTGGTGGTTTGTGAAGCTTGAGGATTTTTTACCCCCTTCGGTTGAAAAAAGTTTGTTGCTCTGTTGATTGGTTGCTGGAGATAGTGAGAAATGAGAAAGGACAGTGAAACTACATAGAATTCGATGTTTATGATCGTGTTTGATTTAAATTTTGGCCCAAACAAGAGCAAGAAATTGGAAATTAATTATACCTTTTGGCTTATTATGTATGGTAGTGATTGATCTGAAGCTTTCTTGAGTTACAGATGATGGATTAAACAAGGATTTCTTTTTCTCTTTTTAAAAAAGAACTTGGTCTGATTGCTGAGTCGTTGTTCAAAATTGATTTCACATAAGGAAACAAGAACGTGGAAGTTGAGATGCAATCGTGAGTAAACCCCTGGAGTGATCACGGCACCTGGCCTCCCAAAACCTTTTAAGAAAATCTCGAGTTTCGAATCATAGTTTTGTTGATTGCATCATGACTGATACAAATTCGTGATGTCGTTTCGGTATGGTATTGTTACTTGTAATGACCGATTGCTTGTATACATTGAACTCAAGATGACTTTCAGAAAAAAAAATCTATCTGTGCTTGTCTCATATCTCCAAAAGAAATGGTCAATTTTTTAATGCTTGAAAATGAATTATCTGTAAAGCCATAATCACTTCTAGCAATCTGGAACTTTAGGCTTTGGAGTTATAATGCAAGTTTCATTAATTTTAGTTGATTGAATTGTGTAAACTATCACTACAATGAACAAGCGTGATATGGTTTTGCTTAGGAAGTCTACTTTTAAAACTTGCACTGTATAATAGAATACTCTGAAGAAAATGGTGACTGAAATGACTAGTCCTGGTTGTATTCATAGCTAAGATAGTGATTCTGTTTGCGTGCCCTGACCGTTTGTTAGTACAAAGAGGTAGATCTCCCAAAATTCTCATTGACGAGATTTTTGTTTTGTTCCAGGTTATTCCTGATTCGATTTCAGGACTACAGAAATTGGAGGAGCTCAATGTCTCATCCAACCTTCTTGAAACATTACCCGATTCCATAGGCTTGTTGATAAATCTTAAAGTCTTAGATGTGTCAGGAAATAAGTTAAAAAAGCTCCCGGAAAGTATTGCTGGTTGCAGGTAAGCTGCTGAAACCGATAAAAATTTGTGATGTACTAAATTGGACATTTTCTTATCTGGCTACTTTTACCCATTTTTGTTCAACAGGTCTTTAATTGAGTTGGATGCGAGCTTCAATAACTTGATGTTTTTGCCTACAAATATTGGTTACGGATTGGTGAATCTTCAGAAGCTATCCGTTCCCTTTAACAAATTAAGAGCCTTTCCAAACTCCATCTGTGAAATGAAATCATTGAGACATTTGGATGCTCATTTCAACGCAATTCATGGTATACCAAGCACTATTGGAAGGCTTACAAATCTTGAAACACTGAATGCCAGTAGTAATTTCAATGATATAACCGAAGTACCTGAAACAATCGGTGATCTGACAAATCTTATAGAACTTGATCTTAGCAACAACCAAATTCGTGCCCTGCCCGAGTCAATATATCAGCTGCAGAAATTAACCAAGCTTAAAGTGGACCAGAATCCACTTGTGATCCCTCCATTGGAGATCGTGAACAAAGGGCTTAAAGCTATCATGGAATACATGATGAAGAGGCGACTTGATATGTTAGAGGCTGAACAACAAAGAAGTTTGCTTGAACAAAACAGTGAAACGGAGATGGGATGGATAGCCTGGGGAACATCCACATTAGGTAACGTTTACACAGGTGTTTCTCAGACTGTTTCAGGATATCTTGGAGGAAACGCCCGGAGGGATTCATTTCTGGATCAGCAATTGTGAGATGTGAGTGGCAACGGCGTCTGCAAAAATAGGTCCATCTTTGTGTCTGTGACTTGAAGTCTGTATTGCTCACGAATCTATGCGTTTGCCTTTCAAATAAACTTACTGAATGAAGAGTTTGTGGTTGGACAGCAGATCGATGGAAATTAGTATTTTCAGGATTTCAAATTATTGAATGTTCTTTTATCATTTCTTTACAGGGAAAATTTGGTTCATAACTTTCCACAAATATCACCCCCTTATTTAGTTTTTAGAGGAAATTATGACCAACCGACTCACTGTGTTTTATCAACAAGAAGATTATGAACAAAAATCAATGCAAAAACCGATAAACAAGACTTGATCTTGATCCCACACATTAACTCAATCCATGTAATACGATAATATTTGAAATGATGTAGTTAATGTTCTCGGGATACGGTTATGGAATTATCTTAAACACTCAAACACTGTAATAAATTTCAAGATTTTGACAACATAGTCACATCAAATTTAACAAGTTAAATAAGCCAAGTTGTCCGTAAAAGAGTAAAATACTTGACAAACATAAAACTTACTTGCAAGAAAAAATATCAAGTGGTATTTATAATGCTTGAAAATTCTAAGCTGTATTCCAATATTTTGTCTTTTCTAAAACAAGGGTAGGCAGACACGGGAAACTCTCTCGACTTAATTTTTTTTATAAATATTATGTATATACCATATAGTTCCCATTTACCAGCTTAATTCTGGTCAAATTTCAATGTTCAAAATAGTCTATATACAGATTAGACAAGCTAGTTGATGGTTTCCAGGTCAACATAGGAAAAAGTAGTCCGGTTTGTTGGTTATTTTCAGTTGAATAAAGATTATAATGATATATAAAATATACAATATCAGTTTTTTTTAATTCCACTACTCAAATGATAAATAAAAAAATGGATAATTGGTACCATATGTTTTCTATCTCATTTTAAGTCTTCAAGTTTAACTGTTGTTTTTGCCATATTAAATCATATGTTGCTTAAAATAGTACTCTTAACACATTGCGATGATGAATATTCTTAAGACACCGGATCAAGTGTGTAAATTTTATTTATTTATTTATTTATTATTATTATACATGATATTAACACACTATTAATTAAATAAAAAAATCTAATTAAATTTGTTTTTCAAGCATTTCTCCACATATACAACATATTGTTTTAATTTTGTACTGTCTTTCGAATTTCTCTAAAATCTCTGGAGAGTTAAGAAGAATTTGATACTATTTATAGGAACCTATTATTTTGAAGACAAAAACTTGTGTGAGACGGTCTCACGGGTCGTATTTTGTGAGACGGATATCTTATTTGGGTCATCCATGAAAAAATATTACTTTTTATGCTAAGAGTATTACTTTTTATTGTAAATATCGGTAGGGTTGACTCGTCTCATAGATAAAGATTCGTGAGACCGTCTCACAAGATACCTACTCTATTTTGAATCATAAATTTACCTTATGACTCTGATAAGTTCCACTAATTTCTTGATATCTAACCTTTAGTAGATCTTTTTGTTTTAAATATTCCAACGTTTTGGAATAAAACTTGCAAATAATTAATCTCGAATCTGGGTTCGGATTCATATTATTTAAGAAAATTCTCCTCCTCCAACAGTTAATTACTCAGTAATAATAATTTTGCATGTTTGAAATAATTTTACATAGGCTCTGATACCATTTCTGACTAAGTAAAAATCAGTTATTAAAATTAACACATATAAGGGTATTTTTGTCATTTTTATTATTTTAGGGAGTTGAAACAAAGTTTATTGGGTGTAAAGAGTTAAGATAAATTTATGTTTAGGTTTGGAGATTTATCTCCAATTTATCCTTTTATGAATACTAACTTGGGTAATATTTAATAACTCTTGGCACATTTTCTAAAGTATATATATATTTTTATTAATGATGTCAACTCTATTTGAAATAAATTTTGGGCTAGAAAACGTAATATTTCTATATTTGACATACATTTCTGCTCTTTTACATCTAATAGATGATTGTCACATCATCGATGTTCATATAAGTGTGTATGATGGGTGTACAGCTGTGAGAGCCCAATACCTAAAATAGGCCCATCCCATTTCCAGATTAATTTAAATAAACCCAACTCATTTCCCGTAACATCTCCAAGCTTTTCCCTTGAACCCATCGGCTCTTTCAAGCACCAAGTTCATCACCTTGCGCAGCGTCCCAGCGGCCAGATTTTTGTACAGTAGCTTAACAATTTTCTTCCTCCTTCTATTAACTTCTTTCCACCATGAATCAGAAGGTGACGAGCTCGATTGGCTTGTTTTCTAGCTCCTATGCGTGTAGACTTTGATTCGATTTTAGGTAAGGTTTTGGCTTCGATTATTGGTTGTTATTGGTGGATTAGTTTATATAAGTGAAGTATTAAGCTTTTCCTCTATTTTTCCAGCTTGTTTTCTGACGTGAACAGTGTTTCCGACGACTTTTCCGGTGAGCCACCTTCGCAAGATAACTATTGTGCGTTTTAGCCTCGATTTTTGAGGTATTAAGCTTGAAATTCCAAATTTTTGAATGGGTTTATAGGTTGTCCGGAATTTGATTTTAACCGAGCCGATTTAAATTGTTTTAGTCAGTTGGAATGTATTATATTGAAGTATATAGCAAATTTATATTGTAGGTTATATCGTTGGACGAGTTCATCAGGAAGTCCTTAAGAAATTATCGTGGTATTGTAAGTTGTTGTTGAGGTACGCTCAAACCTATATCATTATGACGCTTATATTGGCGTGTAATAATATTCGGTGAATGTTGTTTGCTATTATGTGCCTTGAATGTTTATTCTGATGCATTCATGCATTAATTATATTGGCATAAAATATTGAGCATTGACTCCTTTGACGACGATTTATGTTGATTCTGTTGAGATATATTGAGTCATCAGAGGGACGAGTGGGTTAGGATTAGCCACATTCCCAGATGACAGCTAGGGACGAGCCACTTAGCTACTCACATTCCCGATGCTATGTGCATGGACGAGCGGCGACTTGATGCTGCATTCCTGGCACGGGTGTCCACTTTTACTGTTGATGATGTTATTCGTTTGGACTCCGTTTGGTATCCGTTATTCTATTGTTACCATTCATGCATCGCCTATCATTGCATTTAATTGGTATTATTACATGTCTTTTATATACGTCGTGATTTTACTGGTTTGTCGTACTGGGTCCGACCCCTGTTTTCTTTTTATGTTGTGGTTGTTTTTGATGTCATAGTAGGTCATTCCAGGGGATTTGACACATCTGGTGGAGCGTCAGCGAGTGGTACCCAGTAGTCAGTTGGTTTGTGTCAAAGTTCCCAGATATCTATATATTATACTGGTTTGATACATTTGCCAGGAAGATGTTCTGTGTAGCTGTATGGTGATGTTTTTATGTTGTTTTGGATTTTATTTGTAGTATGTTGTGTCTAGTCCTGGTCAGTGCGGCTGTAGGATATTTGTTTGGTTGATTGTGAATTTGATGTTATTTTCGAGCGTATATTGATGTTGTTGTGTTTTGGAATTTTTGGGATGTCCTACTTACGGAGAGGTCACGCCGAAATTTTTGTAGGCCCTAATGAACGTTTTAAACTCGTTTTCGTTGTTTATACCATTTAGTCCTTGTTATTTGGTAATTAAATATTAATTAAGAGCACGAGCCCTTACAGCAGCCCTATTATCAGAGAGCTTAGAGAGAAGTTAATAAAGGAGATGCTTCACATATTTAAATAATAATAATAATAATAATTACCATAAAATTGTTCGAATAAAGACAACGGCAGAACAACTCGAAAGATGAAGAAGTATCCGGCTATCACCCACCCGTCAGGAAAGTTTATAAATAAATACAGATCCGTTTAGAATTATGAATTTCTCAAATGAAGTAATAAATTTTATTATTTATATATCGATAATTTCTTGCTTTGATCTTGGTGAAATTATCTTGATTTACATGTCTGATATTAATTTCAATATTATGTCATTGATATTTGTTATGTAATTAATGTTTTATATAGTAATGTAATATATTGGTTATCATATCATTATATCAACGAAAAATTCTCAAATTTTTATGTAGAACAAGGATGAACTTTTGATGGATGAATTGAATTAATGTAATAACATGTTACAATAGAAAAATATTTATTTAAATTAAACCACTTGTACATTTTTTTTAATCGGTTCGATTTGTTTGGATCTATACATAATAAACAGGCCGAGTCAAACAAAGTTGTCTGAATTTAAGCAAAGTGGCAATTAATTTCTTCTTTTTTTTTTGGACAATTCAATACAAGATTTGATATGAATAACTTAATGCATAAATATTCCCAACTTACTCCACATTTAGTTACGAATTTATGATCTTGGCATCCATAAATTTCGTTTCATGAGAGGGCGAGAAGATGATGCTAGGGATCCAAACAAAATCTAAAAGAAAATGAGAATGTATTTTCAATAATCGATATGTTAGTTGTACGTATGTCAGTGTATCGGACCAAATCTTTCGATTTTTGCTCGTAAATATCAAAACTCTTTTGAAATGAGGGTACACGGACCATGGACGATGATTTATTGAAATAATATTTTATGACAAATTACACAATTTTTAAACTTTAATACAGTCAGATTATTTTTTTGTTTAAAAGTCGGTCTTCTCATAAATAGAATTAAAATTCAAGTGTTTCCAAAAACAAAAACAAAAAAATAAACACAAGTTGCATGGATTTCTTTTCAATTCCACGTCTGAATTCAAAAAAATAAACACAAGTTGCATGGATTTCTCTTCATCTCCACGTCTGAATTCAACGTTCCAAGTTCGTGTCATTCAAGTTCCCACTATGCTATTTATCTTTTTGCCAAAAGCTGAAACACGACTCTCATCCACTAACACATAAATCGGATTAATACATTTGTGTACTTTTGGTCTGTTATGTCATCGAATTTTAAACACAATCTGCTTTGTTTTCTGCGATTTTAATATTATTTCCAACGTAACATTAATACAACACCAAAATGATGTTAATATTGTGCATATAACAAAAAAATATTATTCTCTGAGCAGTAGCCACCGCTAGCTCCGTTGAAGGCGCTGGTCTTGGTCAGAGTTCAACTCATAATCATGTCTGAGTAGACATCCCGAGGTGTGAACAATGTTTTAACAAATGAATATGTTCACCTAATCTTAAGTGCCAGCCATACTATAAAACTTGCTAGAAACCCATTTATAATAATCATTCAAATTCTTTCATAAACAATCATCAATCGTTCATATTTTAAAAAAAAAGTAGATAAAATATGACTGATGCTTCGCAAGGACCTTTCGCCATTCCCAAAATCAAGAGAGAAAATCGTTCTGCAGCGATAGACTTGCCAGCACTCGGGATTGGAACATCTTCTGCTCCAGAAAAACTCGATCCATCTGCTGCGAAAGCTGCGATTCTTTACGCCATTGGCCTTGGCTACACCCATTTTCAGACTGAAATTTCTTCTTATCTGGAGCAGTTCGTTGGAGAAGCCATAGCTGAAGCTCTTCAAAATGGGACTGTACAATCCAGAGATGACTTCTTCATCACTTCCAAGATTCTGTTCCATGACGCTGCTTCTGATTCCATCGTCCCGAATCTGAAGAAATCACTTCAGTAAGTGTAGTTTTTTACACAACTCCTCACGGTTTTTAATTTATGTCCAGGAATTTAAACACGGTAAGCTCCTTTCATTTTCGACAGGACACTGAACCTGAAATCCGTGGACATCTTTCTGATTGAATGGCCTGAGAACGGCAACACATTTTCAATCAATGATTTCATGCTAGCATGGAAAGCCATGGAAGAATGCTACTCACTTGGATTAGCGAGCGTGATTGGAGTCGGTAACTTCTCCACCACAATGCTGGAAAGTTTACTCCAATTTGCAAAGACGGCTCCGGCGGCGAATCAGGTCTGAAAATGGATTCAGATTCAATACTATGGTAGATTCCAGGAAATCAAGAAAGTGGTTATTTATATATATTATAGTATTGATTTATCATATTTTTGTTTGTTAGATTGGGATGGAACGCATGTGGAAAGACAAGAAACTTAGAGAATACTGCTCAGAGAACGACATTACCATCGTTGTTTCCTCTTCTGTAGATGGGGAAGATAAAGATTTTGATTATACTCAGTTTATGGAATCAGAAGGTTTGAAGATGGAGAAAGATAGTAATTTGAAGACACCTGCGCAGGTTTACTTTAGATGGGCATACGATCAAGGGGTGGCTGTCTTGTTGGAGAGCTTAAGTGAGCAGCTAATGAAGGAAATGCTCAACATATTTCAATGATCAGCGTATAATAATATTTTTGTTCAAGTTTTTTTTTTTCCAGTTAAGTGATTTGTTTGCATACAGGGCCAGTTTGATTCACTGACGCTGTTTGTCTCGATGATAGTGGATTCGAGCTCAAACCCGAAGGCATCCCTCCCCTCACCTAAAATTTTGTATGTAAACCAAAATACATGAAACCTCTTTTTGGACGACTCTATTTTAAAATTTTTATATATAAAAAATTATATATTATTAATATGAAACCTCTTTTCTCGACGACAGTATTTTAAAATTTTGAAAAACATAATATTATATATAAAAAATTTATATATTATTAATATAATAGAGATTAATGGTCACTAAACACAAAACTCAAAACTGTAACTAAAATTAAATGAAATGATATAACCAATGTAGAAAATTAAATATAATTTATATTTTCAAGATACATCAAATTCAAATTAGAATTTTAAAAACAAAATTTAAAAATTCACATTTAATTATGCATTTATTTTCTAACGAAATTTTTTCAAATATGACAAAAACTATGTTCATATATTTTCATGAATATGTTAATAATTTGATTTTTATAATTTCCTTTGTAATTGCTGATACGTCATTGGGTGCTTTTGTCATTGTAGCATAATGGACAGATTTAATCCATAATTTTAAAATCATATCAACCATAATATATAATTCATCACAATATATTATTTATCTCTACTTTCATTTTTTTTATTATGTGCGAACCTGCAGCCTCTCTCTTCTATGTGTACTGGCAGACTAATGCTATAATCTACAAATCACGTTAATCAGGTAAACCGCACTGAACAATTTTTGTGTGACAAACTCGTATTAGAAGATGTTGGTAGGGGAATAAAACTCTTAACCATCGGCGAAACGTTTACATGCTCCACTAACTCGGACACACCTTTGAGAACGTCGACTTTTATTTTCTTACCACTCTTATTATATATCATTCACTTATCTAATCACACGAACCAAACAATACTTAAACATGTGAATTAACTATCACATAAATTTGGTGTGGTTATAATGCCATATCTAGATACTCTTAAAATATGTAGTCCCCGATTCAATCCCAAGGAAGAAATGGGAAAGAACTACTCTAGTTGTGGTTAATTTAGCCACCCACACCCCTCTGATTTTTTGGTAAAAAATTTCTTTCACGAATTATGTTGAGCCAACTCAAACAAATTTTTTTTATCACCTAATGTTCCGAAAACAATCATTCAATATTACAAGGGTGTTTAAGTAAAACTATTTAAAACAAGAGCTTATTTTAAAAATAAATTTTTAAAAGATTTGGATAAAATAAGACAATAAATTTTAATTATAAAATCTTTTTAAATAAAAAATACAAAAAAAGATATAATATTATAAAACCAAGACAATAATTATTTTTAATATATTAATTATTAAATATGATAATTTTAATCACAAATATAAAATTATCAATATTTTCATAATACTAATATTTATAATATTTTAATAATTATTATTAATTACTTATGTATTACTATATTTATTAAAATAAAATTAATATGTAATTATCATAATTATAATTTTATTTATGGAAAATAATACTAATGATTAGTTACTGTATAATGATATTTATTATTTTTATTCGTAATAGTTATAACAATATATTTATATTAATAATATAATATTTGTTATTTATGAATTATATAATTATTATTAATTGCATGATATATTACACAAGGATGGATTTGAGATATGATAAAATTAATAAAAATAAGCTGGTCTTGAAGTATATACAAATAAAATCTTTAAAAATAAATTGAGGTAACCTAACTTTTTTAAAAGTAGCTTATAAGTTGTAAAACAAGTTATTTTGACAGTTTATAAAATCTTTAAAATAAATTTTGAGAGGTTATAAGCTCTCAAACAACTTACAAATCATTTTGAATATCTTATAAACTGAGCCAAATACTCTATCTATAATATATAAATTGTTAAAAGAATAAATATTATTTACCTACTTTAAGATATATATTATTCTTTCTGGCCATAGTGAGAGTGTTTCTTTCATTTAACGTATGAGTAGATCTCTTGTGAGACGGGTCAATCCTACCGATATTCACAATAAAAAGTAATACTTTTAGCATAAAAAGTAATATTTTTTCATGGATAACCCAAATAAGAGATCCGTCTTACAAAATACGACCCGTAAGACCGTCTCACACAAGTTTTTGTGTTAACGTATTTATGTTAATAGAGATTTATATCACTATATCACTAAACAATGGCAGAGACATATTTTTAGTTGGACTAACTGAGAAAATAAGTACGAGTTTGAAACCTAACTGGAGTATGATTTAAGTTTTCCACTCTCTACTTTGAAAATCACGTTGGGCCCGTTTTGAGACTCAAAACTGTGAGGATCCACCACTTTTTTTGGGCTCAAGCCGATACAAAACAAATCTAAAAAATCATGGTTTGAAGGGTGTAAACTTAGGTTCGTAATCTTTAATTCAGGCCGGATTAGCTATTTGGATTATATAATTGATTATAAATTCGTATATAAATTTTTTATGCTATTATGGAAGTTGGAGTGCAATAATTGTGTTTATACATAATTTTGCCCCAAAACAAAATAATGAGTCCTTTCCCAATTATCTATATGACATTTTAATTTATGTCTTTCTACGATTTAGATCTTTATACAATTTTGATACTCTAAATGGTTAAAATTAGATCTTGATTGTGTTGATTTTTTTTTTTTTGTAATTTTAATATATTTNTTGGGGGATAATTTCCAATGTTTTGTTTTGTTTTGATTTGATGAAGTATGCAGTTCGCAGAAATAAGTTTGTGGATGCTTCAATAGTTGATTTTTATGATCAAGGGAGAAATGTTTTAGTTGCGGATGCTAATTATCTCCATGAGAAGTTAGTTCTCTTCATATATAGTTCAATTGTTGGTTTCAAATAAAGATGGTAAGAACGATTATCCAGTGTCAAGCTTCTAACTTTATTCTTGAATTAGATTCCTCTAATTTTGCTCAGGATATCCAAAATACTTGTTCAAAATCGGTTAGTGCTTCTATTATTTATATGTGATATAATTTTCAAAATAATTTTGGTCAGCTATTTATTCAAAATGTAATTTTCTTAAATAAATACATTCGAGAATGTCATTTTCTTAAATAAATAGTTGATCAAAATTAAATAACAAAATACCTCTTTTATTGCGAACTTATTTGTTGAATCAAATGCATTGTGAGTGATCAAATTTATTCGTCCATCCTAATATGTGTGCGTTTTAATTTTTCACTTTCATATTTATTTAATAATATTTTTCATATAACTCAAATTCATAATAATAATAATAATAATATATATATAAAAAAACTTGAAACGGCCATAAATTCGTAACAAAAATAAATAAGAAAAATAGCAATAAAATAAGGACCTTGTGTTTCTAGTTCATTGTGTACATCGTTGCGAAGACTATTGATCCGGGAATCCGTCAAACTCCCATAATCTATAGTACAGTCTACTCTTGTGCATTAACTCCTATTTATTTGCCTATATTTCTTTCTCTCTGACTTTATCCGATGATTTTATGCATGGTTGAATAGATTTTTGTCCCTGAAATATGGATAGGAATCTTGGGAATGAGTTTATGGAGGTTAGATTGACTGATGATGATTTCAACAGTAAAAAAGATACTGATTCTGTGGATGAAGAGGTGATAAGGGTTTTAAAAGAAGCTTTGAATCAAGAAAATTTGGTGGAAAGAATTGACCTTTCTGGGCGCCAGCTGAAATTTCTCCCTGAGCCCTTCGGCAAGATTCATGCTTTGGTGGTTCTTAATCTTTCACATAATAATCTTGAGGTTTGTATTCCAATAATTTCATTTTTTTTGTGGGTATATTTGCTGTGGTGGTTTGTGAAGCTTGAGGATTTTTTACCCCCTTCGGTTGAAAAAAGTTTGTTGCTCTGTTGATTGGTTGCTGGAGATAGTGAGAAATGAGAAAGGACAGTGAAACTACATAGAATTTGATGTTTATGATCGTGTTTGATTTAAATTTTGGCCCAAACAAGAGCAAGAAATTGGAAATTAATTATACCTTTTGGCTTATTATGTATGGTAGTGATTGATCTGAAGCTTTCTTGAGTTACAGATGATGGATTAAACAAGGATTTCTTTTTCTCTTTTTAAAAAAGAACTTGGTCTGATTGCTGAGTCGTTGTTCAAAATTGATTTCACATAAGGAAACAAGAACGTGGAAGTTGAGATGCAATCGTGAGTAAACCCCTGGAGTGATCACGGCACCTGGCCTCCCAAAACCTTTTAAGAAAATCTCGAATTTCGAATCATAGTTTTGTTGATTGCATCATGACTGATACAAATTCGTGATGTCGTTTCGGTATGGTATTGTTACTTGTAATGACCGATTGCTTGTATACATTGAACTCAAGATGACTTTCAGAAAAAAAAATCTATCTGTGCTTGTCTCATATCTCCAAAAGAAATGGTCAATTTTTTAATGCTTGAAAATGAATTATCTGTAAAGCCATAATCACTTCTAGCAATCTGGAACTTTAGGCTTTGGAGTTATAATGCAAGTTTCATTAATTTTAGTTGATTGAATTGTGTAAACTATCACTACAATGAACAAGCGTGATATGGTTTTGCTTAGGGAGTCTACTTTTAAAACTTGCACTGTATAATAGAATACTCTGAAGAAAATGGTGACTGAAATGACTAGTCCTGGTTGTATTCATAGCTAAGATAGTGATTCTGTTTGCGTGCCCTGACCGTTTGTTAGTACAAAGAGGTAGATCTCCCAAAATTCTCATTGACGAGATTTTTGTTTTGTTCCAGGTTATTCCTGATTCGATTTCAGGACTACAGAAATTGGAGGAGCTCAATGTCTCATCCAACCTTCTTGAAACATTACCCGATTCCATAGGCTTGTTGATAAATCTTAAAGTCTTAGATGTGTCAGGAAATAAGTTAAAAAAGCTCCCGGAAAGTATTGCTGGTTGCAGGTAAGCTGCTGAAACCGATAAAAATTTGTGATGTACTAAATTGGACATTTTCTTGTCTGGCTACTTTTACCCATTTTTTTTCAACAGGTCTTTAATTGAGTTGGATGCGAGCTTCAATAACTTGATGTTTTTGCCTACAAATATTGGTTACGGATTGGTGAATCTTCAGAAGCTATCCGTTCCCTTTAACAAATTAAGAGCCTTTCCAAACTCCATCTGTGAAATGAAATCATTGAGACATTTGGATGCTCATTTCAACGCAATTCATGGTATACCAAGCACTATTGGAAGGCTTACAAATCTTGAAACACTGAATGCCAGTAGTAATTTCAATGATATAACCGAAGTACCTGAAACAATCGGTGATCTGACAAATCTTATAGAACTTGATCTTAGCAACAACCAAATTCGTGCCCTGCCCGAGTCAATATATCAGCTGCAGAAATTAACCAAGCTTAAAGTGGACCAGAATCCACTTGTGATCCCTCCATTGGAGATCGTGAACAAAGGGCTTAAAGCTATCATGGAATACATGATGAAGAGGGGACTTGATATGTTAGAGGCTGAACAACAAAGAAGTTTGCTTGAACAAAACAGTGAAACGGAGATGGGATGGATAGCATGGGGAACATCCACATTAGGTAAAATATTAAATTATCACAATAAAAAATAAAAATCGTTGAAGAAATAATAATAACCACAGAGAAAATTATTTTGTAGCCAAAAAAATATAACGTAAAAAAATTGGAAAGTTGAATCGAGAGTTCAATATCTTAATATTTTGTGGTAAAGTTGGTCATGTATATTTGGTCATCTTTGTAATTTTTTTTTATCGTTTTTCTAACATAGTATATAATTTAATCAAAGTGGGATGAATAACAGTTTTAAACTAAACAATTGATTCAACAAAATAAGTACACCTAATGTTCTTTGTCATTCTCCACACGACTTTTAAGAAGAAAATTCCAACAAATGAATATTATATTAATTCCAAAAAATTAATATTATTAATCGAGAGAAAAGAAAGATAAACCAGACTTTAGGAATAAAACTACTCACTCACGCATCAGATCTGTTAAGAACGATCGCTTTATCAATAATAATAGCTAGTAATAACGATATAACTTAAATTTTTTAAACTGTACAATAAGTCAAACACCACGTTTCAATTGTTTTACCTAACAATAATTTAGGACATACAAATAATATTTGAGCATGTTTTAGTTATTTTGTGTCAATGTTATATGATCTTAAAAATAAGTCAGTTTTGCTTTGTTTATTTAAAAAGTTTTCAAGAGTTTATTTATGAATAATATAAGATCGTTTGTAGAAATGTTAACTAAATATTTGCAGATGTCTTAATAATTTTGGTTTGGTTGGGAAGTTATTATTATTTCTTCAACGATTTTTATTTTTTATTGTTGTTGTGCATACAACAACAAAATAACCAAACTTGTAAAATATTAAAAAATAATATTATTCTCTGAGCAGTAGCCACCGCTACCTCCGTTGAAGGCGCTGGTCTTGGTCAGAGTTCAACTCATAATGTCTGAGTAGACATCCCGAGGTGTGAACAATGTTTTAACAAATGAATATGTTCACCTAATCTTAAGTGCCAGCCATACTATAAAACTTGCTAGAAACCCATTCACAATAATCATTCAAATTCTCTCATAAATTTAACAATCATCAACCGTTCATATTAAAAAAAAGTAGATAAAATATGACTGATGCTTCGCAAGGACCTTTCGCCATTCCCAAAATCAAGAGAGAAAATCGTTCTGCAGCGATAGACTTGCCAGCACTCGGGATTGGAACATCTTCTGCTCCAGAAAAACTCGATCCATCTGCTGCGAAAGCTGCGATTCTTTACGCCATTGGCCTTGGCTACACCCATTTTCAGACTGAAATTTCTTCTTATCTGGAGCAGTTCGTTGGAGAAGCCATAGCTGAAGCTCTTCAAAATGGGACTGTACAATCCAGAGATGACTTCTTCATCACTTCCAAGATTCTGTTCCATGACGCTGCTTCTGATTCCATCGTCCCGAATCTGAAGAAATCACTTCAGTAAGTGTGGTTTTTTACACAATTCCTCACGGTTTTTAATTTATGTCCAGGAATTTAAACACGGTCAGCTCCTTCCATTTTCGACAGGACACTGAACCTGAAATCTGTGGACATCTTTCTGATTGCATGGCCTGAGAACGGCAACACATTTTCAATCAATGATTTCATGCTAGCATGGAAAGCCATGGAAGAATGCTACTCACTTGGATTAGCGAGCGTGATTGGAGTCGGTAACTTCTCCACCACAATGCTGGAAAGTTTACTCCAATTTGCAAAGACGGCTCCGGCGGCGAATCAGGTCTGAAAATGGATTCAGATTCAATACTATGGTAGATTCCAGGAAATCAAGAAAGTGGTTGTTTATATATTATGGTATTGATTTATCATATTTTTGTTTGTTAGATTGGGATGGAACGCATGTGGAAAGACAAGAAACTTAGAGAATACTGCGCAGAGAACGACATTACCATCGTTGTTTCCTCTTCTGTAGATGGGGAAGATAAAGATTTTGATTATACTCAGTTTATGGAATCAGAAGGTTTGAAGATGGAGAAAGATAGTAATTTGAAGACACCTGCGCAGGTTTACTTTAGATGGGCATACGATCAAGGGGTGGCTGTCTTGTTGGAGAGCTTAAGTGAGCAGCTAATGAAGGAAATGCTCAACATATTTCAATGATCAGCGTATAATAATATTTTTGTTCAAGTTTTTTTTTTTCCAGTTAAGTGATTTGTTTGCATACAGGGCCAGTTTGATTCACTGACGCTGTTTGTCTCGATGATAGTGGATTCGAGCTCAAACCCGAAGGCATCCCTCCCCTCACCTAAAATTTTGTATGTAAACCAAAATACATGAAACCTCTTTTTGGACGACTCTATTTTAAAATTTTTATATATAAAAAATTATATATTATTAATATGAAACCTCTTTTCTCGACGACAGTATTTTAAAATTTTGAAAAACATAATATTATATATAAAAAATTTATATATTATTAATATAATAGAGATTAATGGTCACTAAACACAAAACTCAAAACTGTAACTAAAATTAAATGAAATGATATAACCAATGTAGAAAATTAAATATAATTTATATTTTCAAGATACATCAAATTCAAATTAGAATTTTAAAAACAAAATTTAAAAATTCACATTTAATTATGCATTTATTTTCTAACGAAATTTTTTCAAATATGACAAAAACTATGTTCATATATTTTCATGAATATGTTAATAATTTGATTTTTATAATTTCCTTTGTAATTGCTGATACGTCATTGGGTGCTTTTGTCATTGTAGCATAATGGACAGATTTAATCCATAATTTTAAAATCATATCAACCATAATATATAATTCATCACAATATATTATTTATCTCTACTTTCATTTTTTTTATTATGTGCGAACCTGCAGCCTCTCTCTTCTATGTGTACTGGCAGACTAATGCTATAATCTACAAATCACGTTAATCAGGTAAACCGCACTGAACAATTTTTGTGTGACAAACTCGTATTAGAAGATGTTGGTAGGGGAATAAAACTCTTAACCATCGGCGAAACGTTTACATGCTCCACTAACTCGGACACACCTTTGAGAACGTCGACTTTTATTTTCTTACCACTCTTATTATATATCATTCACTTATCTAATCACACGAACCAAACAATACTTAAACATGTGAATTAACTATCACATAAATTTGGTGTGGTTATAATGCCATATCTAGATACTCTTAAAATATGTAGTCCCCGATTCAATCCCAAGGAAGAAATGGGAAAGAACTACTCTAGTTGTGGTTAATTTAGCCACCCACACCCCTCTGATTTTTTGGTAAAAAATTTCTTTCACGAATTATGTTGAGCCAACTCAAACAAATTTTTTTTATCACCTAATGTTCCGAAAACAATCATTCAATATTACAAGGGTGTTTAAGTAAAACTATTTAAAACAAGAGCTTATTTTAAAAATAAATTTTTAAAAGATTTGGATAAAATAAGACAATAAATTTTAATTATAAAATCTTTTTAAATAAAAAATACAAAAAAAGATATAATATTATAAAACCAAGACAATAATTATTTTTAATATATTAATTATTAAATATGATAATTTTAATCACAAATATAAAATTATCAATATTTTCATAATACTAATATTTATAATATTTTAATAATTATTATTAATTACTTATGTATTACTATATTTATTAAAATAAAATTAATATGTAATTATCATAATTATAATTTTATTTATGGAAAATAATACTAATGATTAGTTACTGTATAATGATATTTATTATTTTTATTCGTAATAGTTATAACAATATATTTATATTAATAATATAATATTTGTTATTTATGAATTATATAATTATTATTAATTGCATGATATATTACACAAGGATGGATTTGAGATATGATAAAATTAATAAAAATAAGCTGGTCTTGAAGTATATACAAATAAAATCTTTAAAAATAAATTGAGGTAACCTAACTTTTTTAAAAGTAGCTTATAAGTTGTAAAACAAGTTATTTTGACAGTTTATAAAATCTTTAAAATAAATTTTGAGAGGTTATAAGCTCTCAAACAACTTACAAATCATTTTGAATATCTTATAAACTGAGCCAAATACTCTATCTATAATATATAAATTGTTAAAAGAATAAATATTATTTACCTACTTTAAGATATATATTATTCTTTCTGGCCATAGTGAGAGTGTTTCTTTCATTTAACGTATGAGTAGATCTCTTGTGAGACGGGTCAATCCTACCGATATTCACAATAAAAAGTAATACTTTTAGCATAAAAAGTAATATTTTTTCATGGATAACCCAAATAAGAGATCCGTCTTACAAAATACGACCCGTAAGACCGTCTCACACAAGTTTTTGTGTTAACGTATTTATGTTAATAGAGATTTATATCACTATATCACTAAACAATGGCAGAGACATATTTTTAGTTGGACTAACTGAGAAAATAAGTACGAGTTTGAAACCTAACTGGAGTATGATTTAAGTTTTCCACTCTCTACTTTGAAAATCACGTTGGGCCCGTTTTGAGACTCAAAACTGTGAGGATCCACCACTTTTTTTGGGCTCAAGCCGATACAAAACAAATCTAAAAAATCATGGTTTGAAGGGTGTAAACTTAGGTTCGTAATCTTTAATTCAGGCCGGATTAGCTATTTGGATTATATAATTGATTATAAATTCGTATATAAATTTTTTATGCTATTATGGAAGTTGGAGTGCAATAATTGTGTTTATACATAATTTTGCCCCAAAACAAAATAATGAGTCCTTTCCCAATTATCTATATGACATTTTAATTTATGTCTTTCTACGATTTAGATCTTTATACAATTTTGATACTCTAAATGGTTAAAATTAGATCTTGATTGTGTTGATTTTTTTTTTTTTGTAATTTTAATATATTTCATTAGGGATGATTCTGTAATGCTCTTCACGCGAGCATCACATTATCGTCATGTCAAAAGAAGACAAAAATTACAAAAAAAAAAAAAAATTTAGCTGACGAAAAAAACTGAATTTTGAAAATATAGATAAATAAAATTGTAATGATACATGCATATTGTCAAATTTCAACTTTAATCATATATTTTCATTTTTATCAATTGAAATAATTTTGATTGTTGAAATAAAATAATATACATCAACATCATATCGATATCATATCAACGTCTTTCTACATTGAAAAAATGACAAAAAGTATAATACAAACAAAAATAGTAATCTTAAGCTTAAATTTAATACCATAAGAAACCAAAATCGCGCGATTTTTAATTCCCTTAACCTGTGCACGTACACGCTTAATGTGACGCCGATTAATTATAGAAATGACACATATGGACCAGCCTGTCATTAGATTGGATGGGGTCCTCTTTCGATTGAAATGATATATGTCAAATAAAATCATAATTGGCTATTTGGCTCCATCTAAAGAATAGTTTCCCCTAATTACTCGATGCGAAAGGCGATCAAATCCAAAGAAGAATTGCCCCTTCGCATTAATAAATTTTTTGTATCATACAAAATCAAAATTTTAAATAAAAATTATGGAATTTGGCCACTGGTTGGGACCTGATAAAATCTAGGACACATGTTATGATTTCGTCTATATATATTGTGTATAATAAAGTTAAGACAAGTAAGTAGGGGAGTCATTGCACTGCACGCCTGCCCCCTTAACATTCCCAGTTGACCATTAATCATTGTGTTCAATATGCTTCTATTTTTATCCCAAGTTTACCATTAATTTTATTTCGATGCTCTCTCCGCAAATTTAGTTTTTATATGCTAAAACAGAAAATCAGAAAGTCAACTCATGCATTATACGAATCATGAACCACTATCAGACTGATAATCAGTGCCCCTACTCAATGACGGAGCCATGTGTTGCTTCACATAGACTGTAGTATGGATGATTTTAGTTCAGAAATTAAGACTCGAGTAGAAATGAGAACATGTTTTCGCAACTACAGCTGCCTACGACTACTGCAGTAGTAAATCGTGCGAGCAGGGGCAGAGGTACAGCCCTCAGTACCCAGGCTTTAGCCCGGTAGTACAAATTTTTTTTAAAAAATTTATATGTAAATTTTTGTATAATTTTTGATAAATTTGATATTAGCCCGGGTAGATCAATTTAAAATATTAAAGGATGTTAGACATTAAAATTCTAGCCCGGGTAGCGCCAGATTCCTGGCTCTGCCACTGCGTGCGAGATTAAGGTTTATATATATTTGTGTGTGCCCATATAATTTACACTGTTACATTGCACGTATGAATACAAATAGGATATGGCCTTGTATTATTATAGAAAATCATGCTTAAAATCAGTAGCGAAGCTAAAAAGTTTTGTGTAGGAAGCCGGAGAGAATTTTTGTGTGTGTACTTGTATATCGAAAAGGGATACGTAAGTTTAGATGATTGTATTTTTGTTATACGTTTGCTGTATGTCATATAGTTCATAAACAAATATAAGAAATTAGCTGAGGCGGCCGACTCTGCCTAGCTAAACCCCTCGAGTGCAGAATTGCTTAGAACCAGATCTGTTTGGCGCCACCGGTCGAACGGCGTTGTGCTCTAAGATAAGTGGAAATGAGATTAATCTTATGCGATTCAGACATTAACCTAATTAATCGATCAAATGTGTATGTGCTGACAATATAGTACCTGTACATTAATTTAAAACATTATGTATACTTCTCCATGGACTAATTAATTTAAATCAATCGCACGTAAGGTTAGTAAAGAAAATGATTTATCGAATAATAATATTTTGCGGTGGTTGGAGAGGCAAAACTGACGAGAAAAAGGATAGAAAAGAGTGGATAAAATAGGATAATTTTAGAGCGCATGCATGCATTAAGTTCTAGTGTTTCAGCTAATATATGTTGTTGGACATGCTTTACATATGTATACGTACAGGTTTCAGCGTAAATAAAGAAGGATTTATTTAATTTTATTATTACGAGACAAAATTCGCAGGAATACCTGCGAACGTTTCAGAACTGTCAGTCGCAGATGTTTTTATCTTTTAAAATAAACTTTCTCTATGTTGGCAAACTCAATGTATGAGTAGAAGGGTTTTTTTATCTAGGCAACGAGGTAAATCGATGGATCATTGACGAATAAACCGAGATTTTAAAGAGATGACAATAAACATCGATCTCAAAACATATTTCCATTATATTTCGGTGATAAATATGCTGTGCACGAGAATCAATCATGCGACGCCGAGAATATAAACCTATGTCACCCAAAATCTTACTAACTCGCATATGTTCCTGGAGCGGAGATGTTTTTATTTATTTCATGTCAAGTGTCATTACCCAAATTTTAATTCAAAATAATCTAATTAAACGTATAATTAAGAAGTCATGCGAAGGTAAAAAAAAAAAATTATTCGGAAGAAGTTTATAAGAGCCTACCCCGCGAGATCTCTTCCTTGATCAGTAATTAAAACTGAGAACTTTAAATCTTTTAGATTATATTTAAAAAGAAACAATTGGGGTTTGGGAAAAATCTCAAACTCTAAACCAAATTAGGAAACAAGGAAATTCGATTTGTAGCTTTGATTTTTCGCATCCAAGCTTGTTATTTATTTATTTTATTATATTATATGGAGGTCTTGGCCTGGTCAATCTCCCCCGATCTGTTTTCTTAGAACAGTTTTAAATAAAAGGTTAATCCTCGAACATTTAAGGAAAATCGAGAAGTTCTAATATTTTTTCCATCGACATTTTAGAGTGTAATATAATCTATATATATTTTAGAAATCGGCCGTGAACAGACAGATATTTTAAACAATTCAAATATTTTTATTAAAAAAGATAAGTGTAAAAGTACTAAATTAATGCCTCCGAATTCAATTTTATGTACGCAATTTTGGGCGTATAAATGCACTGGCTACGAACGAGATTAATATATAAATATAGTAGATTTAAACTGATATGTTCTTCTAATTTTTTAATTGATATTTTTTTCAGATTCGTCTCCGAATAAATGTTTATTAGTAAATGTTTATTAATATGTAAAATAATGTTTATAAAAAATATATAAGGGGATGTCTCTTTCAATGAAGTGATAATTATCTTTCAATTATCGAAATTTCATTATTTGGTTTAATTTAAATGGCCCTTAATGATGCACGTGGAGTAGGTCACCAGCTCCTACATTATCGTCCCTTTTTTTAGCCTAAAAAAATGAAGTAAACCAAATTAATTAAGAAGAAATACAATTTTTTCTACAGAAAATATTAAATCATTTCGGCTGGAGATTTGATTTTTTTATTTATTTTTGAGAAACTTGGTTAGTTTTTGCAGTACTGATAATTTATCTTTTTTCTTTTAAAAAAAATACAAAAATGTTTTAAATGTTTAATTTGTCTTCTAAATTATGCTATAGTACTATATAAATAATGTGTGATTCAAAAAGGAATTCTGCTTTAGGGTTTAGGCGTTGAAGAGAATATTGCAGTTCCTCATAATAATGTGATAAATTTGTAGGTTAATTGCATGTGTTAGCATTTGACATCATGGACGTACACAACTTAATTTTGGCCCCATAGTTCATTCCTTGACGATATATTGTTTTTTTTTTTGCGGGTAAATCAAAATTTTATTTCTTGTGAGTTCAGGGTAGTGCAAGTGTAGGCCGCAGCTAAACTCGAGCAAATAATATTTGGTTCGTTTTGTATGATTTTTTAAGTTTGATCTTAGGGTTTTCTGAAATCAAGACACACTTCATGTGATTATCGAAACAGAAATGGTAGTAAAAAACGATACGTTGCAACATCTATGCATGTTCATAACGGCATTCGACGTTGTAAAACCTAGCTTTAGTACCATTGTTTCCCGATAGAACTGGACCCTAAGGAAAAAAATAGAAAAAAAGGTTCACTTGACATATTAGGATTTGAATAATCAGCTAGAACAAGAGTTTTACATAATATTAGGGAGGATTATCGATAATCTTATCCAATCGGATTAGAATAGGACATGTACTTCTATAAAAAGGCATTTTACGAAATTCATGAAATTATCTAGAAATTAATTATACTTTATTCCATAAAAATTCATTGTTACTAAATCTCCAAAGCATAAAAAATTATGAAATAAAAATGTGTTAGAAAAACAAATTTTTACATAAGTAAAAAAAATCTCAACTATCCATATTCATTGTAATTAGTACTATTTATTGAGTAAAAACAAAATCTTTTTTATTTTACGTATCTGTATTTCTTATATATAATTCTGAAACTTCTTCTGAATTAAATTACCATTTCCGATTAATAGCATTATATTAAATTTTGTGGTAAAAAAGCATTTAATTATTTTAAAAATTGATTGAAATTATCTGTAGCGGTGTACTTACCATGGGCTTGCTCCAAAAAATTGTGTAAACTGGAAAAAGCTGGAAAAAAATTCCATTGATTTTACAGATTATGCCATTGATTTTACAGATTTCTGAATCTGACAGTATCTTCCTCTTGTCGTTAAAATCTAGTTGAGAACTTTATTGTTCCCTCTGCCTATGCCTATTCCTTCCCCTACATCTAATGCATCATTTATTCTCTCCTCTTTTATTTTTATTTTATTTTTATTATTATATTTTAATTTTCACTTTTTTATCTCGTCATATTATAATTTTACATGAGTCTACTTATCTTTTAAACTAAATAATCACATTTCTCATCAATCTTATGGATATTATTAGGGACGATAAACTCTATCGTATCAAAAAATTTATATCGTATATCATATTAAAATTTATAATATTAAAAATATTTATTTCGATACTGTACCAAAAATTTCATTATACTGAGACTCTATGTACTGAAATTTTTGTTTTGTATAATTAACGTATCGATTATGTCGAAATATTGCGATATACCGAGATTTCGATATGGTGTGTATGTATATCGATTTACACAAAAAATACATTATATTTTTAAAAATTTTAAACATTGTTATTTAAACATAATATATATTTTTAAATTTATATATATTATTTCAGTAATTTTTTTTGATGGTTATTATTTCAGTAATTTTATACATACAAAAAAATTAAAAATTCTTACTGTTATCTTGACGAAAATTTCAGTATCGATGTAATATCGTACTGAAAATTTCGATATGCTGAAGTTTTCAATATCAATAATTAGATATTTTTTTCCAACCCGTGAGCATTGCACAATTAATAAGAATTAAGAACCACCAGTTCAATCAATTCTATGTCATTCACAAACATATATTATACATTATTTTCAAACGATATATTTCTAAAAATTGTATTAACTTCTTTATGCCCACTCCAACGTGCAATCACGATTTATATTGGAGAAAGCGAAATAAATATTGTAACTTAATTTTTTTTATTTTTTATTTTTTGCTTGAATAAATTCAAAATCAAGAATTCTGAATTCGATCACCTTGTCATTCTAATTTCTGCAATAAATTAATTCACATCATAATTTTATAGAAACATAAAGATGACATGGAAATTAATCTTAGACATTGTATGATTTTTATTTATTTTTTATACGGGAAATTGGCCTTCAGTCCCCAGCCGTCGTTTTTTTTTTTTTTTTTTTCAGTCCCTGGGTACTTTTTTAATACCATATTTCCACATGAAGTGTACCACAATTTGTATGACATAGTACCACAATTTCGTGGGTAGGGAGTGAACCCAAAGAAATGTTTTGATTGAGGATTTTTCACCAACTTCCCCTTTTTTATACGTACATCGGGGATGGAGCCGACTCGATGATATCGCCCCTCCCATAAATAAACTAGTTCGATTGCAATTAACCAAATAGACACTTTGGCAAATTTATATTTATTTACATACTATAAAAAAGTTCAAATCATAACCTCATTTCCTTTTCTAATAGACAACAAAAATGTGATATACTATTAAAAGTTGTAATAAGTTTTTATTTCATTTACTGTCATGATCAACTGTTAGATATACTTCAGTATTTTTAATTAAAAAAATATAAAAACTCTTATGAGACCGTTTTACGAGTCAATTTTGTGAGACATATTTTTTTATTTAGGTCAGCCATAAAAAATATATTTATGTCAAAAATATTATTTTTTACTGTGAATATGGATGTAGACCTTTTCGTGAGATCGTCTCTGTAATACAATTAAACATCAATATTATTTTTTATATCAAAAATATTATTTTTTACTGTGAATATAGACGTAGATCCTTTCGTGAGATTGTGTCTGCAATACAATTAAACATCAACTCCATTGCGTAATGATACGTAAGAGCACATGGATGATAAATAATTACAATTAATTATTCAATAATTTCCCCAAACGTTTCTGTCAGAGACATTAGTGCTGATAATTAAATGATGGATAATTTCCCATTACTCCAACCCATGAATTTTGGCATAATTTGTTAATTTTTTCACTCTTGCACATATTTTGTTACATATTTTCACTTCACTTTTCATGACCGTTCAGTTATTTAAATTTTAAATGAGCTCGAACTTTATATGAAACTCGATTGATAGGTAAAATATTTGATTATCTTAACTTCGAAAAAGACTTAATTAAGAAAATATACTTTTTCACTTGTGAAAATTATAATTCGTGTTATCGATTTTTGAATTTGGATCACTTCATAAAATTACATATATATGATGATTGATTTATTTATTGATTATAAATACAATTTTTGTCACACGATTTTCGATTCTTAAGCTTAAAATTAAAGTTCACAAAAAAACCATTATTTTGAATGCTGAATTAGTGGATTGTTTTGTAATTGGGGATAAAATATTGTTACCACATATATATATTTATGTTGACCAGGCAAATCGGGTTAATTTAGTAGGTGATTTTAGTGCGTCGACTGAATTCTACTTAAGAATGTGGGAGATCGGGCTGGTAGTTCTTAGCTAGGCTGAACAATCTGTAGAGTCACGGAACAATGAACGTTAGTGGAGTGTCGGGAGATTTTTCAGCGTGGTCACTCCAACTCTCAAATCAGTCAAGTGTTTCTCGCAAAGAAAAATGCAATACATGTAATGTATATTGAGTACTTGTGGAAAATAGTAAATGAATTGAATGTTTCACAATTAATAGAACTTCGGTATTTGTAGAGGTGCAAGTAATGACGACGTTGTTTTCAGTGTCTGACCTCTCTTGAGGGTGTGATGGTTGTCATTCCTAGTCCTCTGACACTGCCACAACTAACATCACATACTGTCTTTGGTGCTGTCACATCAATCTTGCGTGTACCGAATGATAAATCAAGGATTTCAAAGCATGACTTCCCATATTAGTGAGCTCAGTATTGACAATTACACACACACACACAAACAACCACACGCACAGATGATCTATCTCTTGATGATCATTCTATCATTTTTTGTAGGTGGTGTTCATGCTACCATAAGAATTCTACCTAATGCTAAATTAAAATTTGATCATTGTATATAGCGTGAGGGTATTATCTTTATGCTAACATTATATCAACCCATTTGTGACTGAACATCTCAGAAAACTGTTGGTCTCACATGCGGTAATTCGATATAATAAATATGAAAATAAAGAATAAATTCGACACCGAAATTTACGTGGAAAACATCTAAAAAATTTTAGGGTAAAAAACGACGGGCAAGATAAAAAGAATTCCACTATAATATTTTATGGTATACAACTCACTCACTGTGTTTCCAAAGAGAATACACACTCTCTTAATTCAGGAGAACAAAATATCTCACAAATATTATAAAACTAAGCACTCAAATGCTATAAGATGAGAAAAAACTCGAAGAAAAGATGATATGAAATGAGGAGAATGAACTCTATTTATTGAGCTCCTCGTCCGTGTGTGCTTCTTTTTTCAATAAACCCTGCAATTCATAATGCATTCTTTGAAAATGTTTCCATCTCATTTATTATTCAACCTTGTGGACCGATCAACGCAGTCGATTAACTTCACCGACATAAACTACTAGCTCTAAGATGGCTTAATTAATAATTTGAGCAATTAATTAACTACAACCATATCAAATAATTAGTTTATGAACCTAGAATACAATTTTCTCGTATGTCTCTATATAAGTATATAATTCGTCAATTACAAATGTATTATTTAATATAATATTAACTCATTATTAAAATCTTGGATTATCAAGTGATTTATCCAAATTCTTACTCCATGGAATGATTTATCCTACTGCGAGGAAATCGTGTGAGAAATCTTTATTATTTTAAAAAATAATTTCGGCTGCTTTACAAATAAATAAAATGCAAAAAATATAGAAAATACGGAAATGAACGAAAATATTACACAAATGCAAGAGACAAAATCTGAGCGCCGCCATTGTAATCATTCAGAACAAAGGTGACTGACTTGAAACTAGTAACAAAGTCGCACTTCCGATATTTTCTTGCCCGAAAATCGTGATTCTGTTACCATGTTCGATTTAGACATCTTATCACGACGATTTTTTTTTTTTTTTTATCTTTAATAATTTATATATTAAGTAAACATATAAATCAATACATGCACCAATACCAAGTGAGGATAATATTAATTGAATTCAATTTCGTCTTAAATAAGATCTCACATTTCAATTTTATAAACATAGTCTTAGGAACAAATTAATAAAAGAAACACAAAAACTCTCGTGTGAGACTGTATCACATATCATTTTGTAAGAATGATATTTTATTTGAATCACTCGTGAAAAAATATTAATTTTTATGTCAAAAATGTTATTTTTTTTGTAAATATAAGATAAGATTGACCTGTCTTATAAATAAATATACGTGAATGTGTCTCACAAAAGATTGTGAGACCTACTAAGGAAGAAAAACACAAATAAAGTTTAAAATTTTAGAATAAAACTTTTAAAGACTCAAATTTTCTTAAGAGATACAATTCAAATTTAATTATTTGATTTGATATAACAGGGTTATGTGTTGGTTTTTGCTAAGGTAAGAAATAATATAATGAACGACATCATTATAAATATAATTAATATGTAACTCACTTTTCTTGGAAATAGACGAAGCAATTACTGTAAACAACAGAAGCTTTTAAAGTCACACATGTCGATTATTTTATGGAAAAAGAAATATTTGATGTAACATTTAAAAATAATAATAATTATGGGTTTTATTTATGATGAGATTGTCCGAAAAATAAATAAATGGCTTTTCAGTTATCTTATCAAAAAGATTTGAGACTTGATATCACTTTGAAAAATTGCCTCAGGCCATGCGTGGGTCTTAGAATATTAATAAAATATTTAAATTTGTCTCATTAGGAAGATCAAACCTTCTCCATTCCCAAATTTGAGTTACTCAAATCTGAAATAATAAAAAGAATTAAGTTTCGATTTACAATTATAATTATAAAGTTATAAATATGGCAAAAACTTGTGTGAGACGGTCTCATGGGTCGTATTTTGTGAGACGGATCTCTTATTTAGGTCATCTATGAAAAAATATTACTTTTTATGCTAAAAGTAATAATTTTTATTGTGAATATCGGTAAGATTGACCCGTCTCACATATAAAGATTCGTGAAACCGTCCACAAGAGACCTACTCTATAAATATATACTACAAATTCAATTTAGATGCGTTTCTTAAACATGTGTTTAATTTTATGCATATTTTGATCACTTAATTATAATTACTTAAATTCGAAAAGCATTCTACCATTAGGATATCCTAATGGATGAAATATTTGTTTCTATTGGGCTGACGATTGAAGCGTGCGCTTAAACTGTTTTTCAATTTAAAAACTTAGAGACTATTATGATCAATTATAATTTTTAGTATAACAGTAAATATTCATTAATTAACTTATGTTTTTTAAATATAATACTATACATTATTTCTCATATATTTATTTAAATATGTTGATTTTGAAATATTATTAAACAAAAAATATATTAATTAAATTAAAAATTTATATTAAAATATAAGATTACAAATATCTATTATTTTACTTCAAACAAAATTATTCGATAACTTAAATATACAATGACACACATAATAATTACGAATTATACAAGTATTTATAATTTTTTTGTAATTTATTTAATTAATTAATAAATATTATAATTAAAAAATAAAAATAATTATTTGAAAAGAAAGAAAATTCTTAAAATTCGTTAAAATATATTTTTGAAGAAAAAATACTGACAAAATTATTATTTTCTAAATATGTGTTACAATACTTAAAAAATATTATAAATCAATAGTTTAATTAACCGTTTGTCAATATATTTATGAAAAATTATTCAATGTAGAGAAAATGAAGAAAAATAATGAAAAATAACAACATTATTATTTAAATGTCCATATTTACTAATTTAATTAATAGTCTTTGCATCGCACGGACAAGATGTTTGTGAAGAAAATAAAGGAAGAAGGAGAAAGAAATTTTGGTCCCGAACATAGCAGCATTAGTGAATATGAGGGGCAATTAGTGAATGGCAAAGCAATATTTATCTGTCAGGTTTTGGCTCGGAACACGAGAGACAGATGTATAAATAAATAATTAAAAATATGGTTGTTGAACTTTAATTATTTCATAATTAGAGAATGTTGCCTCGATAAAAGATGGAATAATTGGATTGAAACCACAATTAAATCATTACCATTAGATGCTGCTGCAAAATAATAATATATATATGAAAAAAACTTGTGTGATACGGTCTCAAATGTCGTATTTTGTGAAACAGATCTTTTAATGAGTCATCCATGAAAAAGTATTACTTTTTTGGCAAAAACTTGTATGAGACGGTCTCAAGAGTATTACTTTTTATTATGAATATCGATAAGATTGATCCGTTTCACAAATAAAGATTCGTGAGACTGTCTCACAAGAAAAGTAATCTATTTTTTTATGTTAAAAGTTATTCCTATCTGACATGACTCTTCCTTGACTAAATAATCCACAAAATATGCCCATTCAGTCCTAAATGATTGGGGTGTAAAATTCAACTATTTAACTTTTTACAATTTTAATTTTAATGAAATAAAATTTATGACTCATGACTAAGGATGATAATTTTCTCCCAAGTCTTGAAATTTGGTAATTGTATTAAATATTAGTATATGAACAAATATATTGGAATTCATTTTTACATATATGACAATAAAACGATTTTCATTTTCCATGTTTAGAGCAGCGACCGAAGGATTAAGAAAAGGATGGAAATTTTTTTAAAAAAATAAAATGAAAAACAATTTCATTATGTTTATAAAATCGTTTTGAACATTTGGCAACTTTATTTGCATGTTTACAAGATATGTATTTTCCAAATTTGTGGTGAGATAGTTGTGAATTTGTTTCATATATATAAATAAACCCAATTTAATATAAATTCGAACATAGCTTTTTTTTCAATTAAAAATAATAAATAAAGAAGCATTACAATTTTGGAAATTTATATTTTTCTCTTTTCTATTTAACTCCTCAATATCATCAAAATTGAGTGTTATACATGCATCTTTTAATTTTTAAAAGTTTTATCCATTTATTTTGTAATTATAATAATTTTTATGCGATAATGGAGGTACTATTGAATGTGAGCATTATGTTAGATGTCATATTAATATCATATATTATACGAAAAAAATTGAAACTAGCAAAAACACTACAAAGAAAAACAGACTTACTGAAATTTGATAATCTTAATATGAAAATCGTAAACAGACAAATATGTATGATAAGATTTCGAAATTCACTGAAATTATTAAAAAGTTAGAGAGCAAGAAAAATATAAAAATACCAATATTTTTTTTAAAGAGAAACATTTTAAAATTTATGAATCATTGGTCATGCAATAACTCTATGATCTCCCAAGTCTTGATTATAAATATATCATTGTTCCTCGAGCTTTCTCCACACGGTTGCAGGTGCAAACTCTCCTCCTACCCGACTCAACAGATACCCTGCATCAAAAAACTCATTCTCTAACTAAATACACAGAAAACATTCCTCCCAAGATTCTCGCTTCTTACATACTCAATCAGCCATGGAAGAATCCTTGAGGAGACTCGATGGTGCTATCACCTCAGACTCTGACGTCCTCTTCCCACCCACCTCAGCCGTCCCCAAGCGTTGCACTCCAAACAAGAGGTCTCTGAAGGACAGCTCCGCCGTCTCTGCTGGCAACACCATGAGGTACCGTGGCGTCCGCCGCCGCCCGTGGGGACGTTACGCGGCTGAGATAAGAGACCCCCAGTCGAAAGAGAGGCGGTGGCTCGGAACTTTCGACACGGCGGAGGAGGCGGCGTGTGCTTATGATAGTGCAGCTCGGACCATGCGTGGCGTTAAGGCTAGAACCAACTTTGTTTACCCTACATACCCCACGCACCCGGCTGCAGAAAACCGCATCCCTTCGTTTAATTATCAGAAGTCATCCCATCCCGGTGTGTTTGGCTCTCGTCCGACTGTTTCATCGACGTCATATGAAAACCCTAATTTCGATTTCGATGGATCTTCATTTAAAACCAGTAACTATAGCAATAGTTCAATCAACATGTTAATGCTTCGAGACTATTTGAAGTCCTCCTATTCCAAGTACTCCGATTATTCTTCTTCTTCCTTCAACTTGCCTCTGCAAGAACAGATGCCTTCAAACTTTCTAAGCAGTTCTTGTTCCTCTCAAAATGCTTTCATGGGATCTTCCTCCTTGATGAATCTGTCATGTAATACTTCTCAAGCTACCTGTGTGAACAAAACAATTGCTTCTAATTCCCCCTTCAAAGGTTATTCTTTGAACTCTGCCAAATTTGACGGTCATGAAAATATTATCCCTGGAGCAGGTTCAACAAGCTCGGATCCAACTGACGTCGTAGATTTTTTCCCTGCCGAGAGGTCTGATTCGGGTTTATTACAGGAAGTTATATACGGGTTTTTCCCGAAACCCAAGGTGGTTGCGAAGGCCGAACCACCGCAAATTTCTTTCAATACATTTACACCTTCGCCGATGGCTAGAATTCCCACGAAATTCGATTTCGCAGTCAAGAATACAAACGGTCACGATAACAATTGTTTAGGTCTTCCTATTGATAATAAGCTAAGAATTTCTCCACACTCCGAAAATTTCTTCGGCGTCGAATCCAACCCTACTGCTTCTTTCGGCGGTGATTTTCATCCTTCAAGCATTCAGATGAATGCATCTAATGGAATCCTCGGAGACATTTTTCATTATCAGGAAGCTTTGAATTTGTTTGCAGCCGAAGTGCAGAATGCTTGAAGCATGCATGACGATCAAGAACCTTTGTACTTTGTCACTTGAGCTTCTTCTTTTATTAAGCGAAAATGCATTATTTATTACTGTATTTAGGTTTTGTTATCAGGAGATTGAAATGTTAGTTTATCACACAAGTTTGCGTCTCTCCATTCCCATTACGAATTAATTTGTACTGTGCTTCAAGCTTTTCTTTGTACTCGCCTCATTTGTTGCTTTATCAATAATTGTTTTTTCTCTTTTTAATGCAATTTGAATGTTTGATTCTCTGAAACGCATGCAGAATGACTAGTTAATATTATTTCTTCATTTATTTAAGAATTTTTTTAAGTTCTTGATAGCCATTTGGATACCTGTGGATTTGATTTGAAGATCCTTCCATGGCCGAAAAAAGTTGGCACTTGGCATGCTTTTTACCACTTTGGGGCCCTTTCTTGAGTTGACCTTCGAAGGCTGACAATTTTTATTTGGCTTTTTGTGGTATGTTTATTTTGAACTAGCAAGAAAAAAATTTGGTCTTAATGATATATACTTACAATATAAAATTAAATATTTATGCTAATATATGTATTTGTCATCAGAAAAGTAAAACTATATTATATGTAATTGGATATTAATATTCTATATGATAAAATGCATTTGCTTTAAAAGAGTTACATGTGTTGTACGTATAAAAGGTACTCCACAAGAAAGACAGTAATCTCCAAGTAACAATCGATTCCGAGAAAATATTATTGTTATATTATATTATGTAATGTTTACTGAGTATGAGCGGTTATAATAAATATGAGTAGATTATATGATAATTTCATAGATTTTTATTGTAAAACTAGTTGATTTGATCAATATTTATAGTGATAAATAATAGTTTTGACATAAAATAATAATTTTTCATGGATTGGGTAGTTGAAGAGATTCGTATCACAAATTTACTTGTGAAATCAAATTATATGAGACAGTTTCGTAAGTCAATTTAGTTAGAAAAACCTTCGATCTAACCCGACCTGACTTGACTAATAAAAAAAATTTAATGGAAAAATTATTTTTTCATTGCAAATATGAACTAGGTCAACCGTCTCACATATATAGATTGTGAGAACGTATAACAAAATACTTACTCTAATTTTAGAAGATATAATTTTATTTGCAGAAATTACACCTCATATATAACAAATAACATATTATTTTTATCACTAATTTTTATGAAAGGAATATAATTAGATAAAGAACATTTTAAATTTTGGTGATTAAACAAAATTGCTGATCTAACGGATAATTACAGAACCTAACCGAACTGAATTCAATGATGAAAATTGAATTTTCATAAGAAGAAGTTTCTTAAGAAGCTTAAGTCATGATTACAAAGACAGACTGATAAAACATAAGAAGGATACTGATAGCCAAACTGATTCAATTTTGACAGATGAAGATCAATTGACAGTCTATCTAGTTGATCAGCCAGTCCAAATCCGCACATTCTTTGAAGAATCAATATAAATACTGATTAAGTATCATAGTCCAGCTGAAATAGCGGATAAAAATTTCTGTACTAACAATCTCTCAACCTTAACAGAATGTCAGGTTTTGGTGCACTACCGGAACATGTCAGAAAGAACGATAATATGACAACAACGACATCTGCATTTGTAAGTGGATACATTTTGAAAAGAATATCAATACAGATTAAGCTATAAATAAATCAGTTGAACAAGCTCTTAAGGTTACAAATTTTTACAATCTATATTTGGATTATCAAAAACAAACCGATCTTCTCTGAAAATCTTTTATGTGAGCCCAACTGAAATAGTCACCACACGCCGATAAGTTATTTGTTCATCAAGTTTCAGTAAGCCTACTTCCACATAATTTATATTGATTGACTTACTGAGAACTCAACAAACAAAAACAAAATTTTGATGTTGTTAATACAATCGAAATATTTTTTGAGATAAATTTTTTCACCCCATAAATTTATTTTCGATCTTAACACGAGAAAACACATAACGTCAACTTAAAATAGAATTTTATAATATGTTTTTATTATTGACTGATCAACGATATAATCTTATTGTTATGAATAATAAATAGTTTGGTTGGGATATTTTCTTGGACACATTTATGTAAGGCAAAAAATAGCATCCAACTGGAAAATTATATTACGAGTTCCTTTAAATTCGTGAAAGGATTTCCATGTTTCTTTTAAGAGGCAGGTTATTATTTTATTTATCGTGTCGTAATGTTCCTTTCAAGGGTGATTCCGAACTATAATGTAATCCAAAAACTAGTTGCTGGTGGGAAAAATATTAAAAGAAAGCCTTTCTCGACTTTAATGAATTAAATGATTTCCCACTCCATTACATGTATATATGTTTCTTTATTTTTAGGTAGCTCGTGTAATAAAATCTTGCAACCGAAGTTGTAATTTTGATTCTTAATTTATTTTGTTAAATTTTAGTATTAGCGTGTTATCTTTTGTTTTATTTTTTCAACTTTCATTTTTTTTCAACCTTGACGTCACGTGTGTGGTATCACAATATCGCTCCTCACTCAATTTTAACAACTTAAAATATCTAAATTGTTCTGATTACTTGTCGCACATTGGTTGAAGACGAAAGTTTAAATTATTTATAAGTGATTATAATTACTTTTATAGAAACTTGAATTAATCATTTGTATAGAGCGATTAATTCGAATCAGCTTCTGCAAGAACTCATCGTGCAGTCAAGCTTGTACAACGAAGCAAAGCAAAAATTGCAATTTTCACTTTTTGTAAACATCTAATATATATATATATACAAGATCAGAGAAGTGACCCCAAGAATTTTGTTTCACTTGACGTGATTTTTGGATTCGATGGAGGGATAATTGACCCCTTTCATATGTTTTAATTTTAATTAACTTAAGTAATCTCAATTCCTTATCCCACGATGGACTAACTTAAGTGATTAGCAATAATTAAGTGTGATGGACCATTTAATTAAGTTAAGTAAGTGAATAGATCATAAATATGTGGATGCATGCCCCTATTAATTAATTAGCTAGTCTCGCCCTTGGACTTTGGACATTCAAATATTTAGAATTAATTTTAATTTGACGCTCAATCTTTAAATATTATTTGAATAACGTGGTTAAACTTTGGTAAAATGTGATTAATCTAGAATAATGTGTAGCAACATGGAGTAATTAGTCGAAACAAGTATAAATCCTTTATCCGCAAGATGAAATTGTCATCGTCTCTAACATACAACGACTTCGAATAAAGAGATTAATGCCGCAACAACAACGAACGAAATATGAAAAACTTTTAAGCAGAAAGTGAATGGGCCTCATCTCACCGGGCCGGGCCGGCACATGCGTGTTTAACCGAGATCCAACCTATCAACCTATCCAGCCTATCAAACTTAGAGTTAATAAGGAAGATTATACTTGACACGTTTTCAAATGGGAGAGATTTCCCATTTTCTTTCATTCACTGTTCACTATTTATCCTACAAAATGATCATACAAAAAATCTAAAATACTTTTCGGATTTGGGTGAGACTTTAGTTGTACTTTAAGACATAGTTTGGTACACATGATATGATAAACATGTGATATATAATATAGGGATAAGTTAAGGATAAATAAGATGTATGATATTATATTTAATGTTTGGTATGATTTTAATAAGAGTGATTAAATTTATATATTAGATTGTAATGACAAAATTAACCTTATCATAATAAATTTTATAATTTCAAAGTTATTGCTTGAGTTCATATTTCTTATCTGTTCATGCGCCGACAATGTTTGCATGATTTATTTATTTTTACCTAATTTTATATATTATATAATATGATAATTGAGCCCTTGATTTTGTGAGTTAAGTCAAATATCAATTTTTAAGGTTAATCGAGTGATACTAATAATTTTATCGAGATTTATAAAAATTATTTATATAATTATTTCGATTTCATTTATATAATTTTTATATTATATAATATATAAAAATATTTATTTGATTTTAATTTCTACCTATTAGCAGTTTTATATATTGAGGACAATTAAGTCATTTGTTGTGTTTTTTTATCATTAAATTAAAATTATCACACCTAATAGAAAGGACATTTTATCCTTCTTAAAATTATTTATCAATATCATGGGCTTTTTAAAATGATACTAAACGTGGGATAAGAAGATTATTTATCAATCTATCCTTTATCCGTGTACCAAACTATGCCTAATACTTTATCCAAACTTACATATTATTTACAAATAAATTAATAATAAGTGTCTCATATTTTTAATAGCACCATTTTTTTAAAATGTGGGTAATCGGTGGCGGAGTATATATTTCCATGTTTTATACATTTATATTTATACTAGATAGCTACCATATATTATATTTTATTATATTAACATAGGAGGAAGTTGGGCTATTCTAAATCACCTAAAACCTAGAAATCGTTACATAAATGCATTGATTCCGATTTCCGAAACGTAAGCATTGGGTCATAATATAATATATTTTTTTAAGTTGTGACATCGTGTGACGAAGTATTCCAATGATACGGCTATAGGAATAAATAACGAAGGCAAACCACGTATTATATAATTCACACACGATCATTGCATTACGTGTTACGTGATTGTATAATTTTTTATAATTAATTTGATTTATAGTCGAATTAAAATAACATTATAATTATAAAAATTAACGATTAGTCATACTAAAATTTAAAATTATATAATGAAAAATAAAAAGGAAAAAGAACCCATATTTTGTCTTTATTGTCCATATTCTTAAGTAATAAGAGAAATATATTGTTGTAATCAGATGAAATGGATAATTAATTTTGAAATAGCGAAAGAAAAAAATTCGTCATCTATATAATTCTTATGTTTTTTTAATCAAAATTACTTGTCTATTTTCATATTAGAATAACATAAAATTTCTATATTACAAACCAAATTAGAGACGAGAGGACAAGAATTGCTTTAATTTTGTAACTACACTTTTGGGAGTATTGTGCAGATGGGGTTTTTTTTATTTGAGTAGGTTTCTTGTGAGACAGTCTCACGAATCTTTATCTATGAGACGGGTCAATCCTAAGGATATTCATAATAAAAAGTAATACTCTGAGGATAAAAAGTAATATTTTTTCATCGATGACCCAAATAAGATATCAGTATCACAAAATACGACCCGTGAGACCGTCTCATACAAGTTTTTACCTTCTTGTTTTGTGATAAATATGGGCAATTCTCGAATAGGCGTGTTGTTGTACACGACTTCTACTTCACTTTTAAATTTTTGGGTAGTATTTGTACCTATACTTATCATTTTAATGCTTACACTTATTGGAGGAATTCTTTAGATATAGATCTTGAGAGTGATAGGTAGTAGAATACTAGAGCTAGAATCCATCACCTAATATAAAAAAAATAATGAATCGATAAATTAACATCGAGTTCATTTCTTGTAAAAATCAATTTTTTTTGCAACAACACAACGATATCATTCGTTTGATCACTACGACTATCCAACTTTTCGGTTATATCTTTGAAAGATGATGTTTTTGTCGTCGACGACCCTTCTCATCTAAGCCGTGGTGGATATGGATGTCGTGGTCTTGGTCGTGGTATAAATTCAGATGAGATATCGTATACTATTTTTTTCCTATGTAAGTGATTCTTGAACTTATCAAATATTTGGTGTAATGTAATATGATGATGTTATATTAAAATAGTAATACATACGTATTTGCTCGCGAAAGCGCGTACATTTAAATGGGTATAACTATATTTTGAAACGGAGAGCTGCCTATTCTTTAAATGCAAACTTCATGAATATCTATTATTGTTTTTGTATTTATTATTGCAATAAATACATATTAATGAGTAAGTAAATTAGTAAGACATCCATATTATTAATTGAGATATTAATAAGAATTATAAAAATGTTGGATTGGGGTGTGTGAAACGGATAAAAAAATTTAGTTTACACTCTCGCCGATTGGAGGGAGCCATTCTATTAAATAAAAAAGCAAATCTAGAGAAACAAAGCTTTTGCTTGAAAAAAGATTTTGTCCCCTATGGCTTTTATTTTCAAAAAATAAAATAATTTCAGTAAATTGGATGTTTTTTTAATCTTAAAAACCCGCTTATTTTTGGTATTCTCTTGGTAAACAAAAAGAGTCAATGTAGTATCCTACAAATCATGTTGACTGAGTACCTGTGTGACAGACTCAAAACTATGATGGCAGAGACATGGAGAAATAGAATATACGATTTTTTGATAGAGTCTCACCATGTTCTACCATCCAAGCTACCCTTAGGCGGGACATTTCAAATATGAAGCATAAATAGATTTTAAGTGTATTTATTTGAACACAAAAAACGTGTGTAAGATTGTTTTATATGTCAATTTTGTGAGACAGATATTTGAACCAATCCAATTAATGAAAAAATATAAAACCTTCTCACGATAAACTTACTATTTTTTGAATAGAATTTGAAATTATTGTAACATACACTACGTTAAGAAAGATACCCCCGAAATTTTGATCTTAATCCTAAACACATTAATTTCGTTGTACCAAGATATCTCTTTTCCGCACAGTTGTTTATATTTTATGAGGGAAAAAAAACAAAACGAAATTAAAAAAAAAAACATAAAATTGACTAGGAAAAACACTTCTCCAACACAACTATACTTAGGAAAAAATTAACTGTGAAAATATTAAAAAATAGACTAAGTTTATTGTGAGAAGGTCTCACGAGTTGTTTCACGGGTCTATAATCGTGAGACGTGTAAACATAATCCATAACAATAATAGATTATAATATTTTTGGCATAAAATATAATTTTTTTTATGGGTCGAAGATCTGTCTAACAAGATTGATTTGTGAGATCGTCTCACATGAATTTTTGTATAAAAAAAATTATTGCCAAAAAACAACACCATTTACTAAATATTTGGATTAATTGTTAGAGTATATAAAATTCAAATATGGTATTTCAAATTACTGGATTTGAAAACCACTCAACGAACTACATTTATATCAATGATTTGCAATCATTTACTCGTAAATTTATTCATTGAACTGCAGTGTTAGATTACATTTCGATTAATTGATTCTATATGACAAATATTTGAAAAAAATAATTTTAAAAGATTTTTAAATTTATTGTTATTTACCAGCTATGCATATTATTTTTCATGACTCATTATTGAGATATATTCTATTCATGACATATATTCCGAGATCATGTATTTTTGGAATATATATTGTTGTATATGTTTAGGCGTGAGTTTAGGAATTAATTGATAGTTTCATTCTTTCTCTGGTTTGTATATATACTTGTAAGGTTTATCAATAAAGGGGGCAGAGATTAACCATTCCTTCATGGTATCAGAGCCACACGGCTAAGACATATGACCGTCATGGCCGACGACACCGATAAATCTAATGCTCCACCTCCACCTTCATCTTCTCGAAATGACCATACTTCTCCTTTTTTTCTTGGCTCGCAAGACAGACCTGGAGATCTCATCACCCCGGTTCGTCTTCGACACGACAATTATGATGAATGGGCAAGATCCGTGCGTCTTGCTCTGCTATCTCGCCGGAAATTCGGCTTCGTCGATGGCACAATTATGGAACCTAAAGCACCTTTCACAACGGAGGATTGGCTTACCATTCATTCGATGCTTGTTTCCTGGCTAATGAACACTATGGATCAGGAGGTTAAGTCCACTATCTCTTTTTATGATGATGCTAGACTCTTGTGGAATGAAATGCAGACACGCTTCTCTGTTGTTAATGGGCCCCGAATTCAAGAGTTAAAAACAGATTTGGCTAAGTGTGAGCAATCCAAGAACATGTCTGTTTCTACGTATTTTGGGAAGCTTAAAGTTTTGTGGGATGAATTGGCTAATCATGAACCCATTATTACGTGTAAGTGTGGAAAATGTGAATGTAATTTGGGTAAGGCACATGAAAATCGACGAAATCATGAGCGTTTTCATCAATTTTTGATGGGTTTGAATTCTGATTATTATGCTCAACTACGTACTACTTTGTTGTCTCAAGAACCTTTACCCTCTCTTGATCGTGCCTATCAACAAATTACTCAAGAAGAACGTGTTCGTGGAATTACTCGTGCACGAGAATCTCCACCGGAAGTGGTGGGTTTCGCCATTCGTTCGGAAGGACGTGGCCGAGGGAAACTAGAGAAGATTGACAAGTCTGGTCTAATGTGTTCTCACTGTCATCGACCCGGACATGACATAGTTACCTGTTTTCAGCTTCTTGGGTATCCAGAATGGTGGGGAGATAGACCTCGCACTCAAGGAGCTACTTATGCTCGTGGCAAAGGTGGTGGTCGTCGTGACATAGACTCACCAGTGGCTGGTCGGGGCAGAGGAGCCATTGTGCGTGCGGTGGCGGTAGACGGGTGTAACAACATGGTTGAAGCTTCGGTTGATGGGCAGAAAAAGTCTTCCAATGCTATAGCTAACACGTCAAACACTACAGCTTCTCTTCCGAATCTGAGTGCGGAACAATGGCAGAAAATAACAGCTATGTTTGGTAATTCTCAGTCCTTTACCGATCGTCTACATGGTGAGTTTTCTAAAACCTCTTGGATTATCGATACCGGTGCTTCTAATCATGTGACGGGGGATGAATCATATTTGTTTGATGTTCATGATATTGCTGCATGTCCCGTTGGACTCCCTGATGGACAGAAAATAATTGCTACTAAAGAAGGCAGTGTGATGCTCTTGAAAGGATTATATCTTAAAAATGTGCTTTATGTCCCTAAATTGCACTGTAACTTAATTTCAGTTACACAACTCATTGATGACATACACTGTTGTGTTCAATTCACTTCTGATATGTGTGTTATTCAGGACCGTCATACGAGGAAGCTGATTGGAACGGGTGAACGGAGAGATGGACTATACTACTTCCGGCAACCGTCTATAGTGCAAGCTATTTCGGTGGATAGTCCTTCATCTTCGTTGGAACTTTGGCATCAACGTCTTGGACACCCTTCGGAGAAAGTAGTAAAAGCATTACCTTTCCTTCGAAATTCTAGTGATACATTAAATAAGGCCTGCGATGTGTGCCCTCGTGCCAAACAATCTAGAAATTCTTTTTCCCTTAGTGATAATAAGGCCTCTCGAATTTTTGAATTGGTTCATTGTGATCTATGGGGACCTTACAGTACAATTTCCTCTTGTGGGGCTCGTTATTTTTTAACTATTGTGGATGATTTTTCCCGAGCTGTATGGGTTTATTTGTTGACTGATAAATTGGAGGTATTTAAAATGTTTATGTCGTTCTTTGCAATGGTTGATCGACAATTTGGTCAAAAGATTAAGGTTGTTCGGAGTGATAATGGGACAGAGTTTAACTGTTTGACAGATTATTTCCTTTCAAATGGGATTTTATTTCAAACCTCTTGTGTAGGGACTCCACAACAAAATGGCAGGGTTGAACGTAAACACCGTCATATTTTAACGGTGGCAAGGGCATTGCGTTTTCAAAGCCATCTTCCTCTTTATTTTTGGGGTGAATGTGTCTTGGCAGCTTCTCATTTGATCAATCGAACACCCTCTCATGTTCTACAGAATAAAACACCATATGAAATTTTATTTAATACTCTACCTTGTTTTGATGAATTGCGCGTGTTTGGATCGTTATGTTATGCTCATAATCAACGAGCTAAGAATGATAAATTTGCAAGTCGAAGTCGCAAATGTGTATTTGTTGGGTATCCTTTTGGTAAGAAAGGGTGGCGGCTTTTTGATCTCGAAAATAGAAGTTTCTTTGTTTCTCGGGATGTTAAGTTTTTTGAAAACCATTTTCCTTTCGCTGAAAATGCTCCTGCTACTATTAGTTCAAAATCTAGTTTTGGAAACCTGAATTTGGCTGATGATGATTTTTTGGGATACCCTACATCGTTGTCTAATGAACTTGAGGCCATAGACGACTCCTCCCCACTTCACGCCACCACCCCAAGTCCAACAACTACCACTATAGAGAATGCTCCCATTTTGAATCCCGCAGTTATTCCTGAACCACAGTCTGGCCCTGACGCAGTTTTGGACTCCGCTCAGCCCACATCTCCACTCCAACGTTCATCTACAGGGGGGGTAGCAGGGTCTGCTATGGATTCCACCAATGAGACTCCCTTGGGTCGTGGCTTACGTGGAAAAGTTCCATCAATTCGGCTTCGTGACTATGTTGTTGACACTGTTATCACACCAAGTCCATCTACTCTCTCTCCCATTTCACCCGCGCCATCAGTTTCCTCAGGTGCGCCCTTTCCTATAACACATTATATTAATTGTGGAAATTTTTCTGTTGGCCATCGGAAATTTCTTGCCGCTGTTACTACAGGTTGTGAACCGAAATCATTTAAAGAGGCTATGACAGATGTAGGATGGCGTCAAGCTATGCAAACAGAAATTCGTGCTTTAGAGGATAATGGTACTTGGACAATGGAAAAATTACCACATGGTAAACGCGCTCTTGGAAGTCAATGGGTGTATAAAATCAAGTACAACTCAGATGGCAGTGTTGAACGACTTAAAGCTCGTTTGGTCGTTTTTGGTAATCATCAAGTTGCCGGGATCGATTATAACGAGACCTTTGCACCAGTTGCAAAGATGGTCACGGTTCGTGCTTTCTTAGCCATTGCAGCATCTAAAAATTGGGAGCTACATCAGATGGACGTGCATAATGCCTTTTTGCACGGGGATCTCAATGAGGAAGTCTATATGAAGCTTCCTCCTGGCTTTAGGTCCTCTCAACCTCATATGGTGTGCCGTCTTCGAAAGTCATTATATGGCCTGAAACAGGCGCCGCGGTGTTGGTTTTCCAAACTTGTTACTGCTTTAACAGAGTATGGTTTTCTCCAATCCTATGCTGATTATTCTCTTTTTACTTTTACTAAGGGGGCTATTCAAATCAATGTTTTGGTGTATGTTGACGATTTAATTATTTCTGGGAATAATTCCACTGCTTTGCAAGCATTTAAGAACTATTTGAGCATACTCATTCATTAAGATGTGTGGTACACTAATATTCTTTATTATTATTATTTATGAGAAAAAAAACCCGCAACGACTACCTTTCAGTAATACAACAATATCCTTGTTTCTTTGAATATTGGCCTTCGAGCGATTATCATTTTAATTTTGTGACATGTTATATATACATATTAATAATTTTTTTAAAAAATAAAACCGTACGTCTTAAATCGGCAATTTACCCATATTTTGGCAAATAAATTAATTTATATTCACTTTTAGAATCAATAATTTTAAAAAACATACATTTTAAATTCAATCGTATATTAAATTTAAGACCGTTTATTTTTGCAATATTATTTTTTGTGTATATTTTTGCATAATTGTTCACGGACCCAATAATTGTAGTATTAGATCATAGTTTACCCAAAGTATTTAATGTTGGACAAGACTAGAAAGATAATGGGCTTTTGGTCAAATACTTTAGGGTCTATTTGGATCCATAGTGGACCCACTTTGAATCCTAAATATAACCCATTTTAAGATGACCCAACAAAGCCCACTCATTTGTGAATACTACGTGGCAATACTGCTTTTGTATTTATAGTTTTTTTTAATAATTAATTTGATTTATATTTAAATAAAAAGTAAAAAATAATTGTAAGCATTAAATAAGAATCGTACTGAAAATTGAAATAATTAATTGAAAAAAAGGACAAAAACATCATTTGTCTCTATTATGCATATTCTTAATAAATAAGGAGAAGAAATCCATCCAAATAATTAATATTGAGATAAAATTTAAGAAAATGGTATTTTATTAAATATTTTATAAGTTGAGTAAATATTTATTTAGTAATCAGACAAATTTAGTGTTAAAATGAACTTTTATTTTCTCCATAACCCAAATTTCATGTAAATCACTTCAATTTTGAAGGAAAAAAAATTTTGAATTCCATCAAATATTAATGCCATTTTTAAATTTCATTTTTCTAAACACTAAACTTGAATTTTTAATTCTAAATCTCACCAAATTCCATCCAATTACAGTTACTAGACATACCTAGACTTAGTATTACATAACTTAAATCTAAATTCACTGAAAAAATTATAATTTTTATAATATATATTTATCTATTAGCGTTGTCAAAATTCAGCTTCTTTTTTTTCCCTCAATTTTAATTCTTTTTCCGACGTAATGCTGTCATATAATTGATATTGCATCGATGTGTACTGTGTCACGTTATCACTTCTCACAGAAAAATTAAAATTGTTTAAAAAAGTGAAATATACATTATTAACACTGAAATTAAATTTTATAATCAAATTAGATCCTTAATAAAATCAAGAGTAAATTAATTACCTTGTGCTCCATCAAAATAACAAGATTTCAACTGACCCATTTATCTTTAAACTTGGTCCACCCAAATCATTTTAACCTTTTAAAAAAAATGCACTTAACAATTGTTTCCAACTCAATGCATTTATAACTATTTGTTATAGTTAAGTGGATAAAGAGTTTTAAATTGAAGGATTATCAAATTACATTATATTATTTTCTCAAAATCGTATTTTTGATATTATGTGTTTCTATTCAAACTAGGCTGCTCAGCAGAGGGGCTTGAAGCTTCGGCTACACCGTAAGAGCAATAGGAGCGAGGCAATTTGCGATCTTGGTCCTATATGTTATCAAATTTCAATTTTAGTTCTGTATCTTTCAATTTTTTTTATTTTTATTTTGTAATTTTAGTCATTTTCTATTGAAAATGCTGATGTGACATTATATACATGAGCTCATATCATAAAAAAAACTAAAATTGTTTAAAAAAAATAGAATATACATAACTAGAGTGGAATTTGACTACATAAACGATCAAAATTACAAGGAGACAAACATATAAGAAAAAAAACAACTTTCCCTACTCGAATGCCTTCCAAATTTTGTAGTTTCTTCCTCTCATAATTTTTATATCTTGAGTGAAAGGGACAAAACCAAAAATTATTTAAGGTGGCTTAGGGTGGACAATTTTCTCCACGAGTTCAGGTCTCATGGGAAAAATCTGAAACGAGAATCCCCGATTTTTTTGAGTGCGGAGATTTAATAAAAATGCACGAAATAATTCAAGACAGGTATAAGGATATTATCTTCATCCTCTAAAGCGTCTCGAAAATAATATTATTATTAATAATATTTCCAAAAAAATATATTAATATATTAATATTAATATTAAATTTTGATAATAATATTATAAATAATAATAATAATATTAATATTAATAATAATAGTATAATAATAAGTTTAGGTTCGAGGAATCCCCAAGTCCTCGCATCATTAATAATTTTGAAAAATGGATGATGATTTGATCTTTGCAGGTTCGGATTCAGGGATTTCCTAAACCTGAAAAACAGGGATAGGTCGTAACGGTATTGAATCCGAAAACATATTCAACCAGCTTTGATTTGTTTAAAAAATTTAATTTCTTATTTTTAAAATCTTAAATTTATCATTGATTATATACACGAGTATGAAATTTGGAATTCGATNAATATTTATATAATAAAACAGTATTTCGCTCAGTCAATACGATTAAATTCGTCCGATCGATTAGACCGTTCTTTTAGATAGATCCATTTATAAAAATATTAGTCTCCCGTTCTCTGCCTGATATTACTATCATGACATATGTTTTTGTGAAAGGTCTATTTTTACTTATCACTCCCCACTTTCAAATTCATCCAGTTTCAAGAATCTTATGTTGGCTAAAGGTCACATCCATTGGTGACTGGAGGATAAGGTGGTGGTATTTCGAAATCTCTGGCCAACTTATGGATGACAATGGGGTGACGACTTTGTCATCTTCGTCTCTGAATTCTATCTCCGTTTTTATACTTAGATTTTGTTACGGGTTATGTCCGATTTAACCAGTCAAATGGTTCTTAATCCATATTCGGATCGGACTCTTGATCGGTTCTCAATCCAATCCACCGTTTCGGTTTTGAAAACTCTGCTTGGGAACCCTCCAAAAGTGATTCTATGATCATGCTATTTCTCATGAATCCACTATCGATAAAATAAAAAAATAAAAAAAACAAAAGGAAATGGCGGAAAAAAGCAAAAGATTTTGCAAATGGGATTCCTATTGGTTTTTGTATTTCACACTTATTTACAAGATTTGTTGAAACTTTATATAAAGTTATGATTACTTTTGGTGTGACATTAATGGAGACACAAGTCTATCACACACCCGTGAAAAGAAATGGATTTGTTTGAGCACAGTTTAGATCGATTGGAAAAAAAAAATCATAATGTGAAAAAAATGATGAAATATAAAGATTAAATGCAAAAAACTTGTGTAAGACGGTCTCACGGATCGTATTTTGTGAGACGGATCTCCTATTTGGGTCATCCATAAAAAAATATTACTTTTTATTGTAAATATCGGTAGGATTGACTGGTCTTACATATAAATATTCGTGAGACCGTCTCACAAGAGACATATTCAAGATTTAATTATTACTTGTCATATGTTTTAATGTTTTGGAGTCATTCTCGAAGTCATTTTAGTCTTATTTCTTTTATCCGTATTTGATTTTTTCATTTAGGATTTTTCAGATAAATTCTGCCGTTTAAAAAAAAAAAAAAATTTGTAAGTTTCGTCATTAAATCTAACGAACCCTATGAACTTAGCCCAACATTGAACGTAATGCATCACCTTTCTTATCCATACCGAAATCCATATCCCTTTCGCCATCGATCTTTATTTAAGCCGAATTCCAACTTTTGAAAACAAGTTGGTCTACTTCTCTTGCCCTCCAAAGGTCCAAGCTAGGATAAGTCATCCAAATCATTTTGATCAATCTTTACAATCTTGTTTTCAGTCCATTCTGACTTGTTGATTGTTTCATGACAGATAACTAACGATGGAAAACGAAGTGGTGATCATCAAAGATAGGAAAACCGAATGTTCGCCCCGCGAATCGGATGTTTTATCTCCGACGTCAAAGATGATGAATGCCGGAGGGATCTCTAGGCAAGGTAGTATTACTAAGCACGACTGCGTGTGTGCTCCTACCACACATGCTGGTTCGTTTCGTTGCAGGTTACACCGTTCACCGAGCCTCAACCGGACCAAGAGCACTGACTCCCCGGCTTGCCCGGATTCACAATCTAAGGCATAATCTATGTATGCATGCTCTTTACCATGATATGCATAAGAAGGATGTTACTCCATTCTCAGTAAAGATATGAATGAGTGAAATCCAATTGTACTAATATATTTTCATTTTTCATGTTCTAATAAATAATGGATCTGTTGCTTTTATACAGTTCTTGGAAAAGGGTCTGAGAGAAATTTGTTAGTTTCAGCCTATGAATTTTGAATCATTTTCTAATTCACGGATTAAATTATTTTTTGTGTTGAACAAATCTTGACCAGTAAACCATGATCAAACTTGTGGTCATAATTTCTTTTTTTAGCTTGTGTAAAGAACTGCGACAGAAAGAGAAAGCAAGCTTGTTTTCTATCTCTTTACTTTGGTCTTAGAGTATTCTCAACTTTTACTGTTGAAAACATTATTGTTTCACTGTTTAATGAATTCAAGAGTTGTCTTTAATGGAGCTACACGATCAAGAAAATTACTGCAACATTTTCAGTGAGAACAACAATTGAATATTATACGGTCAAATTGTAAGCGAAATTTTACACATAACGGAATGATTGAAGCAAGCTTGTAAAAGTAAAGATGTACAATATGAGCATCGGAGTATCGTATACGTAAAACAAAACCAAACCGAGAATGTAGGAACGTGGGAGACAATAGATTTCTGGTGTGTTTTATGGCCTTGGCACATCCTATGTTTATAGACGCAGGCAGATAACACCCACATTGCGCTCGTACTCTTACACACAAGTTAAACTTTTTCCAGTTCAGATCAGACCCATGATTTGCATCCTGCATGGACGTGTGCGAAAGAAAGTCTTTTAACCAATCATTTTTTTCACTTTCATAAAAGTGTAACACAATATAAGTTCACATATACCACTTCATTTTCTTATGTTGGACAAAACCACCATTCCTTAATTTCCATTAACACAAATGGAAAGTCCATTAACACACACAACACAATATTATATATATATATATATAAAATCCAACACAAATATATACAATCAGAAAGAAGGCAAAGTCCAGGAAATGCATTCATCAAAAGCTTGTAGGAAAGAGCAACTTTTTTCAACATCACAATTAGTTTTACAGGTGCCCCTATTCTAGTTTTACACACAGACAGATTCCTAAACCAAATTTTTTCCCTCTTCTGTCAATAACATTTGCTTCCTTATTTTTATTAAGCAAAGATTACACCACTAATTCACATGGGATAATGTTTTTTTTTGTCCTAATTTCAAGAATCAGGGGAGAAAAAGAGATTAAATACAAGGCACAGTATTATTTACCCTGGTAAAAAGAACCAAGCAACCCTCCAAATAAGAAAAAATCCAACAAAATTTTCTCAGTTCTTTTCACTCACACTTCTGTTGATTGGCCACAGCTTGCTGAACATTCTTTTAGGCCTATTTGGAATCATACAGAACGACTTTGCCTTGGCAAATTTCTCGACCCCATTTGGAAACACATTTTCGTCCATTTCATCATCCTCAGCAAGCTTCATTTTAAGCGTGGAAACGTTGGATTTTAGTGATTTTAAGCCAGATACACTCCATTGATCCTCTGGTGGAGTCGTGGTATTAGTAGTGATGGAGGCTGTAGCATTCACAGGATTCTTCTGCACCGCCAGTAGCGCCTTGATACCGGTTGGAAACTCGGCCACTTTTCCACCATTCATGGCAGCTCGAGCTTGCTCAAAGAAAAGTACTTGAACCACCACCCTTAACGGGAGCATCTCGTTTTGTGCAGCGTGCATACAGGCTTCTACCGATAGTTTTCTGCAGTCTAATATTTGGCATAACCGTTTTCTTTCACTCTTGTTGAGCTCCGGATGCCCCTGCTTGACAAGAAATAAAAGATTCAGCATAAAAATTTCATTATTTCCTAACAAGCTTCTAACAATATGAACCGGTCTTTTATTGTTCTACCTTTAGGTAGATGTCAATAGCTTTGTAAAGATCATCATGATCAAGCCTGGAAAATTCGGGGATCGATTCAGCAATGAAAATGAACTTTGACAAAGCCAAATTCTTGTCTTTGGATATTACTTGTAAATATCCATCCACAAGCTTTCCCACCTTGAGTTTGGAACTGTGTGATGCAGAAGATGATCTCCTGCTTTCTTGAAACTCCAGATCGATGTTTTCTGCAGATCTAGACCTTCGCCTCTCGAAATTGGTTTTGCTTCTCGGAGGACTAATTGGTGGACTCTGTCCTTGCAAAATAAACTGCTCCAAAATGATCATTACAACATCAACATCATATATTGTGTCGTTTGCAGATGTTAAGGATGGCACTAACAGATCATCAACTGTGGCATCTTCTAATTGAAGCCCAACCCTTCTTGCCAATTCCATCTTTGAAGATGAAGAAGCTTTCAGTATGTTAGCAGCCTTCAATAGTTTTGACAAAAAACGGCAAGAAACAGCGCCTTTCTCTGCTGGCAACAAACTAACAATTGATTCCAGCAGCACCCTGTACTTCCTAGTAGCTTCTCCAGTCAAATCCGACTCGCTGTCTGATTCTACTCCCTTCTCAATACTAATGTGCTTTGAAATATTTGGTAGCCACCGGGATGCATAGATTCGCAAGGCATCACCAATATAACCCGAAGGAACCTTGCCGCCAGATTTGATGGCTATCATTGCTCTCCAATAAAGATCAATCCCTAAATCTGCTAAATCTTCAGCCCACCATCCTTTACTATTACTTGTAGACTTATTCCTATTGCTCTCCGACCCATTCCATGACATGTCATCTCGACCACGTCTCGAATAACTGTGTGACAAGTTAATCTTTGTGGGATGAGCCAACACTTTTGAAGCAATGGCTTCAATGCATCTGCCTGTAATTCGAAGGTTTTCGGACCACAAAGAAAACTCTTTCGTGCTTTGTAAAGTTACAATTGAGTCCCTCCATCCCTGGAGGATGCAAGAATTCAAAAACACTTCAATCTTGTATATTAGATTACCCTTTTCGATATCTTCCGTCATTTGAAGATACTCTGCTGCACATCGAACCGAAACAATGTTGCAAGCACTGAGAGTGATCGTGATTCCATAGCAGAATTTTGCGCACATTTCGAAGGCCTCGACTCCTCCAGGATAGTCATGGAGATGGATTATTTGAATTTGTGAGGCTTCCGAGTTTTCCGCACATAACCTCCGCAAGCGCAAGCACTTGGACAGCAGGGGAAACTGCAGTGGTGAAAGTTTTTGGAATTCAGTAACCACGATTTATTATTATTTCTACGAAATTTTTCTTGTTGCTTAACTTATAAATCATCTGTAAATTCACCTTATGGAGTAGAAATCTACTTCCCTTCACTTGAATGATAAGATCACTTGAAACCTCAGAAGACAGAGACCTAAAAATCAAGAAACGCAAAAGTTTGATTCTTCTTCATTAAACAAGCATCTCAAAATGACTCCATATTAAAGAATTCTCGCGCCAAATATTGAAGAGCAGCCCGAAAATTGATTTTTGTAAAAGAAAATTATAAAATACAGATCCGAAAACAAGAAAAAAGACTCACCTCACGGCCTCAGTGGTGTAGAAAGTATCAGGCCGGGATCCAAGTTTCATAAACTTCATTTCTGAATCTTCTAAACTGGTACAAAACTTTGGTGTTCGACTAAAAGGGCAGCACCATTTCTGAATCAGACAAAAACCAATTTCTCCACTGTTGATAGCTTCACTTTTTTACGACACCCTACCAGGAAAAGATCCACCTCCAGCTGCAAGCAATAGATTTTGTCGGAAACCAGACTTCCACTACCAATTTTCTTAATTTTTTAAATAAGAAAAATTTTTAAAATATAACAAAAAAGATTCAATCCCACCAAAGCTCCATAGAAAATTAAGTTGATAAAGAAACAAAATGCAGGATTTTGATGAAAGATGAGGAATTTCAAGAACTTGGCTGGTTTTCCCAATTCCGAACACTCTCGGAAAACCTTTTCGATTCAATCAAATTCTCGACATGCCCAAGCAAAAGAAACCACCGATCCCATCAAAGATCGTCAAAGAAATGAACGAAATTTCAGTTTTTGCGTGACACCCGCTATTCAAAACAAGCAGAAAAACATGCAAATACAGAAAAAGTTACAGATTTCAAGAAACATAGACTTAAGATATGAGTTGAACAAGAAAACAATTTAAGGTTATTCTAAATGCATACTCACAACTGCCAATCCGTTGATTGTTTCTTCCTTTATAATTTCTTGTTTTCCCTTTAATCTGAGGAGGTATAATTGTTTTAACTTAGCTAGCTAAAACCTGTGCTGCTATGCCAGTTTCCACGTGCTTATCCTGCGCCCACTTCCTCATCATTACAACAGCAATTTTACTACAGCCATTCTTGATTCTTCACCGGGATTATTCTAGTCAAACTTTACTTTACAACCAAAATCCTACGCCGCTCAACACGCAAGAATGCATATAATCGTTTTCACAAATGTTCACAAATGAAAAAGAGTTGTGCATATATGAGTTTTCTAAAAAGGAGCATGTGTAAAGGAATAATATGAAATACAATATAATATATGAAAAAAAAAATAATCCACGGAATGCTGCTTGATTTTTAAAAAAGGAGGAATAGCTAGGTATCACCATCAATGGTGGCTTTAAATCTTGCGTGCTGGCCTCAATTCGAAATTATAAAAAAATTTCTGAACACAAGTGCCCTTGTTTTTCTTCAAAATAACACACACATAATTTTTTTTTCTTCCATTAATGCATGGGGGCCATGCAAAATTAATTCTCATGTGGAAGAAAAGAAAATGATTTCCCAAAATATTTTGTTTTACTTTTATTTTTACGATAGAAATTTTTTTTAAAGTCAGATGTTTAGAAAAATAATTTTGGAACTTGAAAAGGTGTACTTTCTGATGAGATACTTTTAAATTTTGTTGAAATTGATATTTGCGTGAATTATAATTAGTAATAACCATTTTTTTATGGCAAAAACTTGTGTGAGACGGTCTCACGGGTCGTATTTGTGAGACGGATATCTTATTTGGGTCATACATGAAAAAAATATTACTTTTTATGCTAAGAGTATTACTTTTTATTGTGAATATGAGTATGGTTGACCCGTCTCACAGATTAAGATCCGTGAGACGGTCTCACATGAGACCCACTCAAAATTTAATAGTTGGTTATATTTTATTTTATTTGGCATCTAATTATTGTTTAAAATAATTAAATATTGAGCATATATATTGTGTATGTATTGCGTTATATGTATGCAGTAGTACATCACATATATCAATCTCAAATAATAAAATTAATACTTTATAGATTGAAAATCCTAAGTTTGAGATTTTATAAGGATTTCGAAGTGAATCATAATCCACTCAATTATTATAATGTTGTAAAATGTTGATAAAAAAAAAGTTCAAAATATTAAATAAGCAAGCATAAAAATCAAATCAAACATTATGTACTGAATATAATATTTATTTTCTGTGATCATTTGGATTAATAGCTTTTATATAAAGTGGATGTTGAATACTTGACAAAAAAAATTAGCATGCGATAAATTCAGAAGACATGCATTTATTCCATTTAATATATATAATATATATTTATATCCATGAGATAGGTTGACCTATACTTATCATGAAAAATAACACCGAGTCGGATTGGAGATCTGTATCACAAAATTAACATGTAAGATTATCTCACAAGATTAGCTGACATATAATCAAATTTTTATGATTTTATTTTCCTTACGAAGTAACCCCTCAAAAATTCTTTTAGTGTTCAAAAGTTTTCGTTATATACCGTAAAGTAAGATATATATAAATTAAGATGGCTATTTAAATAACTAATTATTTATTGTATTATAAATATGTATTTTTTAAAAGAAAAATTGCATCGGATTCTCCTTGTAAAGGTACATGAATTGTTCTCCTTTGTACCGAGTGGTTGATAATTTGATGACAAAAAAATCAAGAAAATTAATGAGTGGAAAATGTGAGGTTCCAATAATGTAAAGAGGTCCCTTTTGTTCATCAGCAAAACCTAGGAAATTACAAGAGTACGACAATAACATGTGAAAATTACTGAGCCTTACCTCAATTTTCATATAAATTAAGAATTTCACGTATATATAATAAGAAATTGGAGGGTAAAAATTTATAAATTTTTAACCTAAAAAATAATGAATTTTAATATATTATTTAAGTCGAGAGAGTATTTGATTTGGTCAGACAATATGAAAAAAAAAAAAAAAGAATTTTAATATATTATTTAAGTAGAATAATTATTTCTACTTATCGTCGGAAATAATACATGAACAAGATTTCTCTTTTTCTCTTCAAATGTCAAAATGGAAAACCAAACGCAGAGAAAAATAAATCTTTGAAAACTTGCCACCAATCATTTAAGAATAGATATTTCATAATACGGGCTCCTGGATCTTTATTCGTTAGGCGGATCAATCTTGTCCATATCTACAATAAAAATTAATATATTTTACATAAAAAGTAATATTTTTTCGTAAGTGACCTATATAGAATATCTGTTTCATTAAATTGACCCGTGAAACCGTATCATATAAATTTTTGTGATCATTTAATTCCCTAGCAGGCGGTCGTCAACTTGATTTTTCTACAACGTAACTTTTGAATGGATGGAATAATTGAAATTATTGAGATTATATTGTGTTTCTTGGACTTTATTTTTCTACAATAACACCAAATCAATCGAAATCTTGACCTTGGCGTTGTTGGGAATATTTATAACTAAAAACATAATTAAGTATATTCTTTTTATAAATCAAAGATTGAGTAAATTCAACGTAAGACAAAATACTAGATAAATAATTTAATATAATAAAAACAAATAAAAAATTATAGTTAATATAATATTTGATTTGACTGACAAATAATATTTTGTTTGATTTGACTGATTAGATTTGAGATAAGATGATATATTATTATTTTGTTTTTTATTAAATGTAATATTTTTAAGTGTAATGTTGTAATTTAAATTCAATGATTTGATTGATATAAATAAACAATTAATAGATATATATATAAATAATATAACAAAATAAACATGCGATATGATTGAAACTGTGTCTAACGGTATAGAATAAATACACCCACGACCCCTTGAGGCAAGATTACTCCAAGATTCAAGCCACAGCTTGACTCGATCAACGTCTGATTGGGACCATGGCTTGACCATATGTTGGCTCAATCCATGAGCCCAAATGATACTGATTTTCTTGACTGGTGGCGTTTACGGTATTTTTATTGGGGACCAAGGGTAAATTGGGGATAGAATTGTGGTGGAGGAGGATTGCATAAGGCAAAAGGCACCGTTAGCAGACTAGCACGGGGTCCCAATCCGTGCTACCCAACGGGGTTACCGTTCGACATATGGGACCCTCCATTAACACTAAGTGGGGCCCGATTCTTATTTTAGGTGATAGGCTTGAAAATTTGATTGGCCCAAATTAAACGTGTTCGGCTTTTCGCGTTTTGGTTTTAATCTCTACTTAAAAGTCTGATATTTTGTATTTATCAACTTTTGAAATTAATTAAGTTTTTTTTTTAAAAAAAATAATTTTATATAATTAATAGTATAAAGAGTAAAATAAAACACTTTTATTAATTTCTTCCATCGAATATAATTTTAGCAGTAATTCTAAAGTCAATATTTGGAAATTTTGATCACCTACTTTTCTAAATTTAAAAAATGAAATTGAAATATATTAAAAATTTTAATTTGATGAAAAATGAAAACTGGTCGTCAGTATTTATAATCTAGAGATTATTTAACTAAATGATCATAATTGAATTTTTTTATAATAAATAAAAAAAAATCAGACTTATTTTTCAAATTATATATATTTATCCGCCTCCGGATAGTATGACTAGCAAGGCTAAAAGTGTATTTTCCCCTTATTTACATCATATACATAAACGATGTCATGGAGAATCAATGTTGCACATGATGTGCACACTCGTCTACTATCCTTCTTTTCATAACCAAATGCATAAAGCCGATTATTAATGACTAAATTAATTTATATTAAAATATGCAATGGCATTCTATTTAATTCGATTCAATTTTTTTTTTTTAAGTTTCCTAAAATAATGTTATATATATCTTTTGAGTGGAAATGCTCTCTTTTCTAAGTTATAAACTTCTTTTGGAAAGTAATATTGTAAAGTATCATGTATATTAATAAAAACAGAAAAATATATCTTTATTTATGAGATCGGTTAACAATGTCCATATTTTCAAACTGCCCCGTATTTCTCCACCAACGTTTATATAAGGACCTAGCAATCTACTTTTATTTCTTTTAAATAGATACATTTTCACTTTATTATCCATATAAAAATTAAAACTTTAAAGACAAGAAGCTTCAAGATGATGATGATGATAATATATCTTGAAAAACAATATCATTGATAGTTAATTAAGCAACTAAGTGGAAGCGGTTCAAATCTTAAATAAAGTAAAACTCTCATGCAAATGAACCAAGCCGCTTATGAGTTATTCGAAACTTGATTCGATAAAGCTTGTTTGAATTCATTTAATGAAACTCGTTAAGATAAAATAAAGCTCGATTAGGTTCGAATAAGCTCATGAGCCATGAATACACTCGTTAAATAAACTTCGAGCTCGGATATATTATAAACAAGTCAAACTCAAACATTCAAGAGTTCGTCTCAACTCGATTCGATTACATCCGTACCCACAAGTTCCCTTATGCTAGAGAAAACCGGAGGAAAAATTGATTAAAATGACTAGTACTATATATGGGACATAGTAGAACAATACATTCCCGACGAAGGGTGAGGGTTTTGTCTACGTACGCAAATTTAGGAACTTTACTCTCTGTATATATGATGTAGACCAAACCTGATATTTTGATTCTAGCACATCAGACGCACGGACACATAGAGACTTATATAATTCAATAACAATTTAGATATGCCTAGAAAATCACTCCGACCCATTTGAAATTAGGTGGCAAAATCCCAGTTTCTTGTCTATATTTCCCAGTTTCTTGAATGTTATTTCACTTTTGGGATCGATTCTTTTGTATGTATCGGAGCATGCACACCTGCACAGCTGAAACCGATGTGTTACTGCTTGTGTTATACATATATATATATATATATATGTAAACATTCATGCAATGTCACGGTGTGGGTGAACTGTCAATTTGATCTCCGAGTTGTCACTCTCACCTTATTGTAAAATGGTCCACGCAATAATCCCCACTTTGGTTCTTGCTGATGTTTGTGGTTCTATTCTATTATTATTATTTTTTTGGATTTTATAATTTTGATAAAAGACGATAATAATCGAAATCCTTTTTATTATCTTGAGGAAAATTATTTCAAATAAACGTGGCTGATTCACGATGATACGATAGTTTTAGCAATGGTTGATGAAGATATATATGACTAGAAGATCATTGTTCAGTATTTTTTGGACCATTTTTTTTTATTAAATTCATGAAAATTACAATCTTCATCATAAATATGGATTCATTTATATATATTTGGATTATTACAACTACTTTCTTAGTGTTGGTCCCACGTGCGGTAATTTGAGATAATAAAACCCGAAAATAAAGAATAAACTGGACACCGAGATTTACGTGGAAAACCCCTAAAAATTATTAGGGTAAAAACCACGGGCAAGATGAAAAGAATTTCCACTATAATATTTTGTGGTGTACAACTCACTCACTGTGTTTCCAAAGAGAACACACACTCTCTTAATACAGGAGAACAAACACCTCACAAATATTATAGAATATTATAAGATGAGAGAAAACTCGAAGAAGGGATGATTTCAGAATGAAGGTAGGAGCTCTATTTATAGAGCCCTTTGTCCGTGTGAATACGCGTTAAAAACGCGTATTCATATTTCCGTCTGAAATATTAGTCAACCCACGTTTAAAATTCAGCTGCCTTTTCTTGCCTTTTCAACTGACATTTCTCCCACTTGGAGATTTGATTGAGAATCAAACACATCTCCACACATCCTTTCAATCTTGCCATTCTCTGCTGCTTACGTTTCCGCTAGACCACTTGAGGATCTACACCACTCATACTTATCAGTGTTCACTGGCTTGGTCATAAAATCAGCTATGTTTTCTTTCGTATGGATTTTCTGCATATCCACGCTTCCTTCTTCTACTACTTCCCGCACAAAGTGAAATTGTACTCCAATGTGTTTTGTCTTGGAATGAAAGGCTGGATTCCTTGCGATGTGCAAGGCACTCTGACTGTTACAAAACAAATGAACATTCTCTTGTTTGTGCCCAATCTACTCCAATAACCTTTTAATCCATATTGCCTCCTTGCAACCTTGAGTAGCTGCCATGTATTCTGCCTCTGTTGTAGATAGCGCTACAACTGTCTGCAGTTTTGAAACCCAGCTTACTGCTCCCCCTGCAAGTGTAAACACATAACCAGTAGTAGATTTTCTCTTATCAGGATCACCTGCATAATCTGAATCGACATAGCCCCTGAGTGTAAAATCTGATCCTCCATAACATAATGCAGCATTCGAGGTACCCTTAATATATCTAAGGATCCTCTTGACAGTGTTCCAATGCTCTCGTCCAGGATTCGCCATATACCGACTAACTGCTCCCACTGCTTGAGCAATGTCTGGTCTTGTACAGATCATAGCGAACATCAAACTTCCCACTGCTGATGCATATGGTACTCGAGACATCTCTATCCTCTCTGCTTCACTGCTAGGACACATCTCGGAGGATAACTTGAAGTTAACAGGAAGAGGGGTCGAAATTGGCTTACTATCTTGCATGTTGAAGCGTTGCAAGACTTTCTTCAAATAATTTTTCTGGGAAAGCCAAATCTTTCTGTTACTTCTGTCTCGGTGAACTTGCATCCCTAGAATCTTGTTTGCTGGTCCCAAGTCCTTCATATCAAATTCCCTAGCCAACTGTGCCTTCAATCCTTGGACCTGATCTTTGTTGGGGCCTGCTACCAACATGTCGTCCACATACAACAGCAAAATGATATAATCATCACCAGACCTCTTGAAATACGTACAAGGGTCTGCACTCAGTCTGTTGTATCCAAGGCTCATGATATAGGAATCAAATCTCTTGTACCAACACCTCGGCGCCTGTTTGAGACCGTACAGAGATTTGTTCAACCTGCAAACCAAGTTCTCTTTGCCTTTTTCCGCAAAACCTTCTGGCTGGAGCATATAGATTTCTTCTTCAAGATCTCCATGAAGAAACGCCGTTTTCACATCTAGCTGTTCTAGATGTAGGTCAAACACCGCACACAATGCCAGCACCACTCTGACTGTTGTAAGCCGAACCACAGGAGAAAATATCTCATTGAAGTCAATGCCTTCTTTCTGAGCATACCCTTTTACCACCAATCTAGCACGATACCGCTCCACTTGGTTATTGCCATCACGCTTGATCTTATAGACCCATCTGTTTCCAATGGCTTTCCTTCCTCGTGGTAGTGTAACAAGATCCCAAGTTTTATTTCTGTCTAATGCCTCCAACTCTTCTTGCATTGCTATCATCCACAAAGATACATCCGAGCTTTGAGTAGCCTCGTGGAAACTCGATGGCTCACCATCCTCTGATAATAGACAATATGCAATATTGCTTTCAGTGACATAATCTGAAAGCCAACCTGGTGGTCTTCTGTCTCGAGTTGACTGCCTCACATTGGAAACTTCAGACTCAACATGTTCTTGTTCTTCGTGCTCTGGTACTGCTTCACAAGAAACTTGACCTTCGTCTGTCTTATTTTCCACCTGAAAAATAGTAGTTTCTGAATTCGGTGTGCCTTTGTCTCCCTTTACTTTATCTTCCTCGAAGATAACATCCCTGCTGATGACAAGCTTGTGAACAGTAGGATCCCACAAGCGAAACCCCTTTACTCCATCAGCATATCCTAAGAAGATACATTTTCTGGATTTTGAATCCAACTTCGATCTTTCTTGCTCATTGTACAGAACGTACACAGGACTTCCAAATGTATGCAAATGAGAATAATCTGTCGGCTTCCCGGTCCACATCTCCATCGGAGTCTTCAGATCAATCGCCACTGAAGGAGAACGATTGATAATATAACAAGCGGTTTTGACTGCTTCTGCCCAAAATGACTTTTCTAGACCTGCAGTCCTCAACATAGCTCTTGTTCTGTCCAACAAGGTTCTGTTCATCCGCTCCGCCACTCCATTCTGTTGAGGTGTGTAAGCCGTCGTAAACTGTCTTTTGATGCCCTCATGTTGACAATATGCATCAAATTCGTCACTGGTATATTCTCCTCCATTGTCAGTCCTCAGACACTTGATTTTCTTTTCTGAATCAAGTTCAACCCGCGCTTTGAAATCTTTGAAGATCTGGAAAGCATCTGATTTCTTCTTGATTGGATACACCCAACATCTCCTAGAGAAATCATCAATGAACGAGACAAAATATCTCGCTCCTCCTAGGGATACAACCGGTGCTTGCCAAACATCCGAATGAATCAGCTCCAATATGCTTTTGCTCCTGGCAGTAGAAGTGTCAAACTTTAATCTGTGTTGTTTACTGGTAACACAATGCTCACAAAAGGGTAATGACACTTTTGTAAGTCCCGGCAGCAGCTTCCGTTCTGAGAGAATTTTCAACCCCCGTTCTGACATATGCCCAAGCTTTCTATGCCATAACACTGTTAATTCTTCTCCTGAACCATTTGATGCAACAGCTAGTTCTGCCTCCTTGTGTGTTTCTCCCAAAAGTACATACAGATTTGCAGCAACCTTTTCCGCCTTCATAACCACAAGCGCGCCTTTCACAATTTTCATGATCCCGTTCTCGATCCGAGTTTTGCACCCGATGTCATCCAATTGCCCCAAGGACAAAAGATTTTTCGTCAGTCCTTTCACATGTCGTACCTCCTGTATGGTGCGAATGGTGCCATCAAACATTTTAATTTTGATAGTACCGACCCCAGCGATTTCCAAGGCATGATCATTTCCCATGAATACAGATCCTCCTGAGACTGGTTCATAATGATCAAACCATTCTCTCCGAGACGTCATGTGCCACGTCGCTCCTGAATCCATAATCCATGTGTCACAAAATTTGTGTCTGCCTTCTGCAACAGTTGCTGCTTCGCTGAATAATATTTCACCACTGCCTGAAGTACTGGCCACATTTCCTTGAGAACTTTTGTCAATACTCGTACACTCTTTCTTGAAGTGCCCTTTACCGCCACATTTAAAGCAGTAAATATTTTTCTTCTTACTTCTCGACTTTGATCTACCTCGTCTTTGGCTCCCACTGGAGTCACGGTCCATAAATCTTCCTCTTATCATCGGTAAAGCCTCTGCCTGCTTCGATGTTACCAACCTATCTTCCTTATTCTTGCGCCGGCTTTCTTCTCCGAGAACCGCAGTTAAGACATCATCGAATCTTAGAAAGCCCATAAGAATATTGTTGGTTATGTTGATGATAAGTTGATCATATGAATCTGGTAGACTTTGAAGTAGAAGCTCCGCACGTTCATTTTCCCCTATTTTATGCCCCATGGAAGTGAGTTGGGCAAATAGAGTATTCAGTGTGTTGATATGGTCGGTCATCGATGAAGATTCCGCCATCCGAAGAGTATAAAGTCTTCTCTTTAGGAAAATCATATTGTGTAGGGACTTGACCTCGTACATCTTTGTCAGAGTATCCCAGATAACTTTGGCTGTTTTTATCTCAGAGATACTTGACAGTACTTCGTCTGCTATAGCCAAGTGCAGATTGGCAACAGCATTATCATTCATCTCATTCCACTTTCCATCATCCGTAATCTCCACCGGTCTATCTCCAATAGCCGCCAAGCAATTCTCCTTTCTTAAAACTGCTTGTATCTTTATTTTCCACAGCATAAAATTGCTTCCGTTGAACTTTGCTATCTCGTACCTGCCCGCCATTATGTCTAGAACAATTTTAGTAGACTGAACAAAATAATCCCGCCTTAAATAAAAAATCTCAAAAAATCTTTTCTGATGTGGAAGATCAGTCTAGGCTGCAACCACAGAGCATACTCAGAATTTTAAGAAATTTTAAACCAAGGCTCTGATACCACTTGTTGGTCCCACGTGCGGTAATTTGAGATAATAAAACCCGAAAATAAAGAATAAACTGGACACCGAGATTTACGTGGAAACCCCTAAAAATTATTAGGGTAAAAACCACGGGCAGGATGAAAAGAATTTCCACTATAATATTTTGTGGTGTACAACTCACTCACTGTGTTTCCAAAGAGAACACACACTCTCTTAATACAGGAGAACAAACACCTCACAAATATTATAGAATATTATAAGATGAGAGAAAACTCGAAGAAGGGATGATTTCAGAATGAAGGTAGGAGCTCTATTTATAGAGCCCTTTGTCCGTGTGAATACGCGTTAAAAACGCGTATTCATATTTCCGTCTGAAATATTAGTCAACCCACGTTTAAAATTCAGCTGCCTTTTCTTGACTTTTCAACCGACACTTAGAGGAAAAATAAATAGAACTAAACACTGTGACAAGGATTGAAGCCAACGACAACTGATGCGGAAGTTCCTAATCGTTGCACATATTTTAATTTATTTATTTATTTTTTTTGACAGGATATTTTAATTTATTTTTATAAAATGAATAACAGGAAAGTAGGGATGTCAAAATCAGGCATGACCTATCAACCCTAGATGGTCAACCCGAAAAAAAATCAAGTTTAAACTTAAGGTTTTCGGGTTCGGGTCAGATCGGGTTGTACCCGATAGCTGACCCGAAAAAAAATGATCGGTTTGGTTGGGTTCAGGTTGACCCGAAAATTTAATTTTTTTAAAAAAATATAATCAATAAATATTGCCTACATTTTTATATATTGTATGTCTGAAAAAATATTTATTGTATATTTAGATAAAAAATTTCCATAATTTAATATTTATTTTGAACAATAATTTTTATTTTTTTAAACAATTGTTTATTTGATTTAGTAAATATACTTTATTTTTTTACAATTAGACTTTCAAATATATGATTGAGATTTTGTTATTATGTGTTTAAATTAAAATATTATTAGTATTTTTGAATTTTATTTAATTTTCTTTCAAAAAAATTTAAAAAAAATTCATAATCGAGTTAATCGGGTTGATTCGGGTTTGGTTGAGAGTTTTCGAGTTGGCTCCGGTTCGGGTTGGGTTCGGGTTGAGCAATTTTTGAATAGTACTATTGCTCAACCAAAAATTGCTCAACCCGACCCAACCCACCTGAATTGACACACATACAGGAAAGTAGTCCTCTAGTTTCTTAGACTAGAAATATATACATTCGTAAATAGATAGGGATAATTTTTTTAAAAAAAAACATACAAAAAACTCACGTGAGACGGTCTCACGGATCAATTTTGTCACTCATGAAAAAATAATATTTTTTATTATAAATTTAAGCATAGTTAATCCGTTTTACTAATAAAGATAGGTAAAATCATTAACAAGAGGAATACTATTAAAAAGATAACAATGCAACCCCAAGATAAAACCCACTTGATTATGTCCTGTGTTTAACTTTTATTCTCAATTTGAATATTCGACGCAACTTATTCAGTAACAAAAAGTTGGTTGGATAAACCCAACCATGTAAGTGGAGTGGAGTTATCTCATTATTTCGATAGGAAATAAAGCTACCGTTTGGTGCGGATATTTGTTTCTTTCAATGATAATTCAAATTATACAAAAGATTAGAATCATAATTCATTATATTATTCGTATATATTTATTTATCATATTTATATTATATACTCGTTATTTTGTTCCCAAATGTTTAATTCATCACCCGTATTATTTTTTCAATTTTTAATTTAATTAATTACTAATCGACAGAAAGCTAATTCTTTTTAAATATTCTTAAATTCTTTCTGTCTTTTTGGTATTATCCAGCTCTTGTTATTTGGTAGTAATTATCAAATCAACATTCCCAAATTTTATTTGTTTTTTTATTTTGTTTTTCCCATTATTCTCAGGCTAAAAGCCTGCAAATGTCGGAGGTCATTCAACCTCTAATTCGAAAGATTCAGAAACAATTGATTCTGAACGAAGCACGTTACGTTGATAAAATCATGAAATAATTCAAGCCTGTCCAATGAAAATAAAATTGGAAGAAAAATTTGATGTGATCGTCGGACAAAAAACAATTAGTCTAGTATGCTCAGCTTTTATAATAATAATAATCAAGAAATTAATTTGTGGTTTTTGGGTACGGTGAAAATGGGATCAAGGTTCCTTGTACAGACAATACCAACCAATCTACGGCTCCATTGTTGTTTTTTGGAAAAGAATTGTAAAAAAATCAGACAGATTAATGATTCCGTAGTGAATTTACATATAAATCAAACAAAAAAGATAGATATTTTTTGTGTCCCCGTTAAGACACGATCCATCTGTGTGTATTGCATGTCCCATTAATATCCCACGCTGTTTCATTGCATTATTCCAAGGAAAGAGTTAAATGGCCTGTTGGTAAGGGAGCATGGATATACAATTTGGTTCCACCAGAAAGGTGTTCGATTCCAGCCACACACGTGCAACCACCCAGATACGCACAAAACTTTGGGTGGCTCACGCATGGATCGGGTCATGTTGGAGATGGCTCGAATCAATCGAACCCACCCAACGGCCACAGGGATATAAATTTAGGGTCTTGTGTGTAGGTTTAGGTTGTTGGCCTAATTTCGTGTTAGGCAACTTCCCATTATAGATGTATTCAATTCGTGCAAGGAAAAATAAGTGAAAGATTTTTTCCATGCATCTTGGTTTGTTTTTTAATAAAATCAAGAAGACAGGTGGAGAGCCACATCCAGTTCAAGTGGTCTTACAAAATCGAGAATTTATTTGTAATTTTCGAAAAATTCAACTTTATATTTCTTTTATTACAATTTTGGATACAATCTGAAAATTGTATTTTTGTCTTTTTTTTTTTTAGGGAGAAGCAACAACCACTACTTTCGGTCTTAATCCAGGAACCTGCAAAACCACGTCAACTGGATAAACCGTATTAAGTAAACTATATGCTGCAGACTCAACCAAAAAAGTGTTGGTAAGTGAATCAAACTCGTTATTTTTGTCTCCCTCTTAAATGCAGAAGTTACACCTCTAGTAAAAAAATTTTTGGATATAAACTAGTGTTAGACCATGTCTCCCATGAATAATAGATTGCTTAAACTTAGAAGTAAATGAATCGGGTTTGAGACCAAACATTTAGTAATAGCTAATCCATAATTTGGGCTTCACATTTCATTTGTGAGGTTGGCAATATTTGGGCTTTATTTCAATTGCTGACCAAAATTTGAAAATTAAATCGAAATACAAGGTATTCTATTTAGGTGGTTCTTCAATACCTCCTTGATTATTGCCTACCACATCCATATTTCTTTATGATTCGATTAGTAGAAATTACTAAATCAAGTTGTAAAAATTTATTATATGATACAATAAATTTTTAATGTCTTTATAAAATTGAGGTGAGAAAGAACCACTAATTGGAAATTGGAATATAGAAAATGAATGTTTGATTTAAACAGAAATCAAAGTTTATGTCGTTTAAAGGTAGTATTTGCTTTCCATAGATCCTTTTACTTTATTAATTTTGATAAATTTATAAATTAGGAGCAAAAAGTGAGCACATGTTTAAAGGTATATTCCAAGGTTTATGTCCTGAAAAGATCGATGCAAGAAAGCTTAATGCCATGGGAAAAGCAAACACGTGAAATGTTTCTTAAAAAAGCTACGGAATTTTCTGAAATGGTCCTATTGCTTTCCCTGCCGCACGTCCTTTTAGCGTATGAAATATGTTTATTTCATAAATGTGTTCCAGGCATTTATAGAAGATTTTTCTTTTAAAAAAAATTGTTTTTTGTTAATGGATAGAGTAGCGACTAAAAGTGTGAAAATCTTAAAATCTTTATCTTAACAAAAAAATAACAAAATAGATTAATGCCTCGAAATAAGATATCTCCTATGGGATTGGCTACTGCTGAGTTGATCCGATCTATATGTATAGTGAAATGTAATATTTTTGACACAAAGATAATACTTTGAATTCAAACTAGTATATATTACACAATATAACATAACAAAAAAACATATATAATTTTGCAGTAAAAAATAATACCGTAGACATAAAAAGTAATATTTTTTTGTGGATAAAATCGGGTTAGAGATACGTATCACATAGTCGAACCATGAGATAGTCTCATATGAATTTTTGCGACAGAATAATAATGTTTTACAAAATAGCATCACAAAACATGCTATGTAGTAAAGTCACCAATGAAAGACTATATAATTCACTTGTTTTTGTTACAAATATAATTTTCTCGAACAGGAGTCTTATTAGAGAAGTCCTAATGTCTCACAAGGCTTGTTGGAATAAATTCACTTTTGTGAATTGAATTGATGCATTCACCATGGATGAGTTAATGAATTTTTAAATTTATGTAACATGTTTTATTAGTTCAATTTAATTCATTTAATTGTCTAAGACAAGAAACTGGTGCATTGAATAGTATATCAAGACTATAAATATGTGTCCAATTTTATTAGAAAGGACAATCGAAAAATAATTAAATGAAAGTCTTTCATTTTTGCATTATGGCCTTTATCTGTTTTCTGTTCTAAAAGATGATTACGATCAGATATATTTTTTGTTTGTCGGAGTAACATTTTATACTTGTTTGCTACTGGTACTGTAGTTGTAACCTGGGAGCCGGATAGATGTTTATACGATCCTCAAAATACTATCGGTGATGTGGTGAATCTGTTTTAAAAAAACTGTATTTTTCACATGTTTCAGGTCACATACTCGTTAAAATTATCGGAGTTTATCACATTTCTTGTTCTTCTTACAAATATATATTCATGTATATTTTTATTTTTATATATTTATATTGATGTTTTTCTATAATAGATTTCTCCTCCTTATTTATTGGGTAACGATGCTAAAACATAATTCTTATTTTTCAAATATTTGATTGTTTCTGCTTGTGTTTCAAATATGACTAATGAATTTGATATCTCAACATCGTTAGTGACTGTTCCTAATGTTAGGGTGTCGGCCCCACCGATGAATGTTCATGTCGCTATAGTGTCGGTTAATCATGCTGATAAACCGAAGAAATTTGATGGTTCGAATTTCAAGGCAACAAAAAATATATATAAAATTTTTTTAACCTCACTACCTTGAATTTGGCAAATTTTTTGACTAATGATGCTCCTAAACCTGTTGAGGACGATAGATATATTCAATTTTCTAGTGCTATTGATGCATATCACCATTCTGATTTCTTATGTAGAAATTACATAATGAATGGCTTAGCCGACTCGCTGCACAATACTTACATTGACAAGAGAACAACTAATGAGTTATGGGAGTATTTTGACCAGAAATATAAGTCTAAGAATGTCAGAGCCAAAAAATTCATTGTTAGACGATTATCGGATTATAAGATGGTGAACTCCAAAACTGTGATCCGTGAAGTTCAAGAGTTCCAGGTCATCTTGCATTCATGTTGAATGTATGATATTGAATGAATATTTCCAAATTGCACTTGGAAAGATTTTAAGAACAATTTGAAACATTAACAAAAAGAGATGAATGCAAAAAAAAAAAAAAATGGTTGTTAGGTTTCTATTGTAGAAGACAAAAAGGGTATGAGAAAAGACTGTTCAATTCTGTTGTGGCTAAAGCCAATGTGGTCGAGCATGGTCAAGGTCAAAGGCCAAGAAAAACACTGACATGTTTGTAAGAAGTGCTAGGTTAGGACCCGAGAAAGATATTTTCAAGAGAAAATTCTCTAAAAATTGCTACAATTGTGGTGGTTCGGGTCACAAGGTTTCAGAGTTCAAGAAACCGAAGAAAAATAGGGAGATAAAGGTGGTGGATGACTTATCTCAAGAGGTTTCTAATATGAATCTATGTAATTGTTTTTGAAGTGAACTTGATGGGTTCAGACCCAATGGACTGGTGGATTGATACTAGAGCTACTCACCCCGTCTATTATTATAAAGAGATGTTTGTAACTCTTGAGGGATCTGAGGACGAAGAAAAGTTGTTCATGGAGAATTCCGCTACATCTGATTTCAAAGGTCAAGTAAAGGTGATTTTGAAGATGGCATATGAAAAAAAGCTGACTATGAACAATGTGTTTTATGTGCCGGACACTCACAAAAAATTGGTGTTTGGATCATTTTTAAACCAACATTATTTTCACATTTTCTTTGAGTCAAATAAATGTTGTTCTGTCTAAAAATGAAATGTTTGTTGGGAATATGTAACGCCCCAAATTCGACGATTGTTCAATCTCTTCTTGAAGCGATGCAACTTCAAGACTTCATTTGCCATGATCGTCGGGGCATATGTCCTAAGAGCGTTGAACTAGGAGATGTATTGAAAGGGGATCGATTAAGGTACCCGTATGCGCAACGGAAGTTTCAAAATAATTTTGTAGCAAGAAAACAGAACACCTTAAGCCTATAATGTGTAGCAAATACGAAAACACGAAAATGACATTCATACTGTTTTTAGAAATATTACCTATCAATCACAATGGATTGATGATGGCTCCAACTTAGTTGATATACAACTAAGCTCTTGAATGACAGACACAATCTACAATCTTCCTTTGAGCACTCCTTGCTAAAAAATTAAGCTCATCACCAACAAGCTAGAACCCCTCTTACTTTGCACTAGAAAAATAAGAGGATTTTTCTTTGAGAAATGTTTTCTTTTTTCAACAATTGAAGAAGAAAAATTGAGAAAAAAATTAAGGGAAATTTCGTCCAAGAGATTGAGAGAGAGAAGGGAGGATGACTTTTCTTGGTTGTGGAAAAAGTTAGACTAGGTACGTGCAAGCCATTCCTTGGATATTGAAAAAGTTGTCTCCCAACCCTTCACCTCCTATGCATGCATTCTATTTGGGTTTGTAACAATTACAAAGCCCATGGACTTTTATTTAAATATCTCAGACACATTTGAAACCATTTAAATTTTACTTGATTTAACTCAAGCCCACTAGTTGAATAATTATTTACAATTAGGTTCTACAAGGCCCAATGTTATTTATTTAATTCAACATTTGAATTAATTTAATTATTTGGACTCTACTAGGTCCACTAGTGTTTAATTAATTCAACACTTGAATTAATTTAATTTAGTCCACAATAATGTTTATGAAAATCACAATTTTCAAATACATTATTTATTTGGCTAACTTTCAATTTAGGAACACTTCCACAAATTAAAAGTTACATTCCCCTTATAGAAATCGTACTTCTATTTTTCTTTACGCTTATAAACTTCTTTATAAGCCGTTCAACACATTGAACTATTTTACTTCTCAACGGGATCTAGAAAGCTAGTACTTGTGTGGCCCTCAATGGTTCATTGATACAACTAGCCGTGGGTTCACATCTCCATGTGATTCGGACTAAACATGTCCTTATATGAGCATACCCCAATTGCTCCATTCTTACTTATCAACTCCTTGATAACAAGAACGTCAGAACTCAAGTCTGATAGTACCCAACCAATCATGTTAAACGCCTAGCAGCATCGCTTACATGATTCCCTAGGTATCAAATGATAGTGCCTGCAAGAACCATTCAATTATGGTTAGCGTACAGTACGGTCCCTTCATCTCATATTCCCGACCGATTCGACAACCATTGGTATATCGAGAGTTGTCAATGAATCGATACTATGTGTCATGTCGTAGTTGCATCGATGGTGTAATCTATGAAACCCCTTTCATAATTACCACCATACTCTGATCAGAAATTTCATACTAAAAGATGATTACGATCAGATATATTTTTTGTTTGCCAGAGTAAAATTTTATACTTATTTGCTATTGGTACTGTAGTTGTAACATGGGAGCCGGATAGATGTCTGTACGATCCTCAAAGCACCATCGGTGATGTGGTAAATCTGTTTAAAGGAAACTGTGCTTTTCACATGTCTCAGGTAACATACTCGTTAAAATCATTGGAGTCTACCACATTTCTTGTTCTTCTTACAAATATATATATATTTATATTAATGTTTTTCTATAATAGATTTCCTTCTTATTTATTGGATAACGATCCTCAAAACATAATTCTTATTTTTCAAACATTTTATTGTTTGTGCTTGTACTAATGAAATTGATATCTCAACACTGCTAGTTACTATTCCTAATGTTAGGGTGTCGGCCCCACCAGTGAATGTTCATGTCGCTATAGTGTCGGTTAATCATGCCGATAAACTAGAGAAATTTGATGGTTCGAATTTCAAGGCAACAAAAGATGTTTTCTTTTACCTCACTATCTTGAACCTGGCAAATTTTTTTTTACTAATGATGCTCCTATACCTGCTGAGGGCGATAGATATATTCAATTTGTTAGTGTTATTGATGCATGCCACCATTCTGATTTCTTATGTAGAAATTACATAATGAATGGCTTGACCGAATCGCTGCACAATGTTTACATTGACAAGAGAACAACTAATGAGTTATGGGAGTATTTTGACCAGAAATATAAGTCTAAGAATGTCGGAGCCAAAAAATTCATAGTTGGACGATTATCGGATTATAAGATGGTGAACTCCAAGACTGTGATCCGTAAAGTTCAAGAGTTCCAAGTCATCTTGCATTCATGTTGAATGAATATTTCCAAATTACAGCTATTATTGAGAAACTGCCTCCAGTTCGGAAAGATTTTAAGAACAATTTGAAACATTAACGAAAAGAGATGAATGCAAAAAAATGGTTGTTAAGTTTCTATTGTAGAAGACAACAGGGGTTATGAGAAAAGACTATTCAATTCTGTTGTGATGGTCGAGCACGTTCAAAGCTCGAAGGCCAAGAAAAACACTGGCACGTTTGGAAGAGGTGCTAGGTTAGGACCCGAGAAAGATATTTTCAAGAGAAAATTCTCTGAAAATTGCTATAGTTGTGGTGATTCGGGTCACAAGGTTTCAGAGTTCAAGAAACCAAAGGAAAATAGGGAGATAAATGTGGTGGATGACTTATCTCAAGAGGTTTCTAATATGAATCTTTGTAATTGTTTTTGAAGTGAACTTGATGGGTTCAGACCCAATGGACTGGTGGATTGACACTAGAGCCACTACTCACTTCGTCTATTCCTATAAAGAGATGTTTGTAACTCTTGAGGATTCTGAGAACGAGGAAAAGTTGTTCATGGAGAATTCCGCTACCTCTGAATTCAAAGGTCAAGTAAAGGTGATTTTGAAGATGTCATATGAAAAAGAGCTGACTATGAACAATGTGTTGTATGAGCCGGGGCACTCACAAAAAATTGGTGTTTGGGTCACTTTTAAACCAACATTATTTTCACATTTTCTTTGAGTCAAATAAATGTTGTTCTGTCTAAAAATGAAATGTTTTTTGGGAATATGTAGTGTCCAACATTCGATGGTTGTTCAATCTCTTCTTGAAGCGATGCAACTTCAAGACTTCATCCACCATGATCGTCGGGGCATATGTCCTAAGAGTGTTGAACCAGGAGGTGTATTCTACCACTGACATATTTGGAGCTTGAGTAAAATTTTCAAACTCACTCAATTTTTGTAATTTGGCTTCAGCCAAATAGTATTGTTTTAGGAAAACATCTCAGAAGTACTATTAGCTCACTCGTCCAGCACCGGTCATGGTTGGCCAGTAAAGCAATATACTTTCACAAGAGAATGTTCAAATGATAACTCCTACCTATTTTATACATGATTCAACTGTTGAATATTATCACCCAGTTTTATTCTCTCGATCAATTTTTATTTATGTTGGGATTGTTGAAATAAATAAACTTTTGTGAATTGAATGGATGCATTTACTATAGATGAGTTAATGGAGTTTTAATTCATGTAAGATGTTTTATGAGTTAAATTTAATTCATTTAAATATCTAAGACATGAAACTGATGCATTGAATAAGAAAATATGTTTTCAATTTTTTTAGAAAGGACAGTCCAAAAATAACTAAGTCAAAAAGTTTTTTATTCTTGCATTTTCGTATTTTTCTGTTGAGTGGGTCTCATGTGAGACCGTCTCACGGATCTTAATTTGTGAGACGGGTCAACCCTACCCATATTCATAGTAAAAAGTAATACTCTTAGCATAAAAAGTAATACTTTTTTCATGGATGACCCAACTAAGAGATCCGTCTCACAAATACGACCCGTGAGACCGTCTCACACAAGTTTTTGCATTTTCTGTTTTTTGTTTCAAAAAGTGATTAGCATAAAAAGTAATAATTTTTCATGGATGATCCAAATAAGAGATCCGTCTCACAAATACGACCCGTGAGACCGTCTCACACAAATTTTTGTCTTTTCTATTTTTTGTTTCAAAAAGTGATTACGAACATATATATTTTCTGTTTATTGGAGTAGCATTTTGTGCTTATTTGCTATTGATATTGTCCTTGTATCTTGGGAGATAAACGTCTATACAACTCTCAAAACACCATCGGTGAACGGACGAATCTGCTTTAAGAAAATTGTGTTTTTCACAGGCCTCGGTCACCTACTCGTTCAACTCGTCGGAGCCTACCACATTTCTTTCTCTTGTGATAAATATATTCGTATATATTTATAATTTTATCTATTGTTATTAATGTTTTTTCTACAAGTTTTGTTTGATATAGTTTATTTGATTGACGTTGGTTGCATGAAACTGTATTCAGTCCAAAAAGTTTATTCAGTGATACATATAAGTAAAGGTCACGGTTGTCCGTTAAAAAAAACACAAAAAATAGAAAATCCCTAGTGACAAGAAACTATTTTTGTTTTAGTCTTTTAATTTATAACTAAAAGTCTAAAACGTTTTTTAATGCTATTAAAAATGAGTAATTATCTTTTCCAATTTTTATTGACTAATTTTTAATTCTAAAAATAAATTAATTAATTGAAGGAAAATGTAAACAGGGTTGAAGCAGGTTGTCATTATTTAAAAAATAATAAGCAAACTTGAGCCAGCATCGACTAGTTTCATACAATTACCCAAAAAAGTAATTGTTATAAATCACGATTCTTCGTCAAAATTACAAGTCTTTTTTTTTAAAAAAAAAATTTGAAATTGAAACAAAAATAAGTCTTTCAACGAACCCATTAAATCAAAGAGAAGACCGATTTCAAGGTTGTAAAAGTTATTTTTGAAGAAAAAATTTGAATTTTTGTATAATTATTTTATGATATCACATTTCAATTCGATTTTAAAATTTAACGTGATACGTACATAAGCTCTTAAACTATAACTCAAGTTTGGGTGCAGTGCATATCAAATTACTTAAATAGAATTGCTAAAAAATTTTGCTTAAATAGAATTAATATAGCAAATTTTCGAAATAATTTTTTTCTTAAGATGTGCGTTGGATTTTTATAAATACAAATCTTTTTTTTTATGAAATAAATACACATATTTTACTTGACTCAGTTTGCTGACACATGTAATATGACGGGGGAAAACGTCGAATGGTAGAATATATGGTTGACCTAAATTAGCATCAAGAGGAAAAAAAGATTGGACTCTGTATGTATTTTTAATTTATTTTATACAGGCACGGGCGGAACCACATGCAAATATACCCGAACTTTAGTTTGGATGGTCAAAATTTTTTTTTTTTAAAAAATTATATGTAAATTTTGTATAATTTTAGAATAATATGATATAACCCGGATAAATCAATTTAAAATATTAAAAGATTCTAGAGTTTAAAATTCTAGTTCGAATAGAGCCATATTTCTGGCTCTGCCACTGTTAATACAAGCGATCTTTTGATATTTTATTTTTATTATATATTTAGATTATAACACATAAAGCTTCGTACATTGGAAAATAAAAAGAAATAGGCTCGCAAACACAAATTAAGTTACCTTTTTCATTTTAGGTGATCTACATCTTAAACTCACATCTACACGGACGTAATGCTTTTACGTTTCTTGTGAACGATGCGATTTAACGTTTTTGCATAAGTTTCACTATAATAAGAATTTTAAAATTGTTATGTTATACTTATATTTTGATTTATTATCTCAATTTATCACACGAATCGAACGGGGTTGGAGTAAGAACTCAACTTAGTTGGACTGCCACATCAATGAATAAAATTTATTGAAAACCATTTAAATGTCTTCAATGAAATCAGATTCTTTTTGAAAAATTAAATAATATATAAAATTTATATACGTTTTTATTTTGATTAGAAAAATCGATGTCTAGAACATATACCACTTGAACCAAGATGTAGAAGTTTGTTTGGGTTGTTATCTTATCACAAAGCGAAGTGAATAGAATCGAAAAGTTCTCAACGAAAATACTCTAACGCTAAGGTCAATAATCGGTCGGACGAAAATTGTGACATTTAGATATTATTCCACCTTTATTTTATCAAAAAGGAAAAAAAATCGAGTGTTAATATTAATTGAGAGTTTTTTTTTGTAGTGATAGGAAAGACAAGAACACTATCGTCCAAATAATATAAACTATAAAAAGTGTTATGTGTATCATATTTAAATATTTTCCAATGATGTTCTTGATGTTGTAATATTTAGTGACAACACGTAGCGGAATATTATAACACACAAATACATAACTAAAATTAAAAAACTCATGATTAATTGTGCACAAATATGTATATTTGTGCGGTGCCTCATGTCAAAATCTAGTGATTTTAATTAAAACTATTTTTCTCAATACTTTGAGAAAATAAATTACTTTCTAAATAAACAACTAAACTACAACGTATTCAAGAAATAAAAAACACGATGTCGATAACAAGATTACTAAAGACACGATCTTCAGCCAACATTTTCACATATGTTGTCTGCTGATGTATTCAACAATCAAGTCAACACATAACACATTACTCTTCAAAACAACTATTTCTTTGTGGATTGTTTTTCTCTAAATTTCACAGCTTGTGGGAGTGCAAAACTGAGCAGCCACCGAACGTCCAAGCAAAATTCAAACGCCAAAAAGTTCTTTTCTTTATCTTGCTTCTCTTATTTATAGTTTCTTCATCTCTTAGGGTTTATCTCTAAAAGAAATCCTACAAAATATGAAATCAAGAGATTTATTAGAAATAAATTCTTTTCAAACAAAAATATCATATCATAAAATCCTTATCATAAATTTCATATCTAGAAAAGAAATCCTTAATTTAATATTTCACACAAACTTATATATAAAGAAAAATATGTTAAAGCAATAATATTTTAAGTAATAAATTATATCTTGGAAATCAAAATTATTTTTCATTTCAAAGTGTTTTTTAACTTCTGCATACAATTTCAAAATATTTTATTGACTAAAAATTGAAAAAAAACTTAAAATAAACTCTTACAAATAATATTTTATTATATATGAAAAACGTAGTTCAGAAATTGTTTTAAAGATTATTTTCATAAATATTGAATATTAATATTAATAATTTATGGAGATTTTAATGTTTCAGATTTCCACGCGCATAAGTTATACTTGAGCAAGTCAATAGACGTGTTTTAGGGACTGAGTCCCAATCAAATTGCATCCAGTGAAACGACCAAAATACCCATCTATTGATGAAATGTAATGAAATTGACAATGGGCATTTTGGTCAAGTAGAGAAATATTCCCGGCCTTGAAAAAGATGTATATTAATGGGCATGTGTGTAAGAAGACAAGAGAAACGGCTTCCTTGCACCCATCCATTCACAACCAGAGAGGCATATTGACGCAGATATCCGTTTCCGTTTCCGTTTCGGTTTCCGGGTCTTCTTTTTGTTAACCTGGGAGAAAGAAGTTTGGGTTATTTGTAAAAGTTTGATTTTTTTTTTCTAACCCCCGGTTGCAGAAATTTTCAAGCTTGGAGAGAGAGAGATCTTCATTGGGTTTTAATTTATTTACTTTTTTTTCTTCCTTTTGATCTTGAAATTTAGAGTTGATTTTGGGAGAAAGTGTTTTTGATGGCTGAAGGGGGATCTTATCATTGTTCCAAGAAGAGCGATGATATATGCGGCAAATCCTGCGGCGAGGTAGCTTTTCTTTACCTTTTTTTTTTTTTTTTTTTTTTTTTTTTTTTTTTTTTTTTNGTTGGATTGCATCGAGAAAAATTCGATTTTTGATTTTTCAGAAGATAATGATGCATAAGGTTTTTGGGTTTGACCCCCACCCCCTAATCGGGAATTTTAATGCTGGGTAGCTTTTCTTTTCATTTTTTGGGCCTGTGCTGTTTTTTTGGGGAAAATAAAGGTGAATGCCATGGAAAATTTTAAATTGGGGAACTAGTTTTGCCCCTGCTGGATTTGTGGTGGATTGAATTTACTGCGATTAGATGACTACAGATTGATGTGTGATTTTTGACCAAGTTCTGTCGATCAAATCTCTCTTGTATGATATTTTTTGGCGTAGAAACCTGAAACATGAGATTCAAGATCCCATTTTTATGATATTTAAATGTTTGTAGATAATTTTTTTGTTCCTCAATGCTTCTTTTGCATTCAAATATAGCAGCAATGTGGATACTTAAGTTATTCACCATGTTGTTCTCAAGTTCCGATTCTCCTTAAACAGATTTTCCATTTAAAGTTGGTTTTGAATTCGTTATGTTTTTTATTCTGCAGGATTCGGGACGGACCTTGAGTATGTCGAGATTGAAGTGTATTCTGCGTGGGCTGGATATAAAAGGCTATCTCTTTCTATTTGTGATGGTACCGACTTGTGTCTTCATTATTTATGTGCATGGCCAGAAGATTACATACTTTTTACGGCCTTTGTGGGACTCTCCGCCGAAGTCCTTCCATGAAATGCCTCACTACTATCATGAGAATGTGTCCATGGAGAATCTATGTAAACTTCATGGCTGGGAAATAAGGGAGTATCCTAGGCGTGTTTATGATGCCGTGTTGTTTAACAATGAGGTTGACATTCTCAAGATACGGTGGAAAGAATTGTACCCTTATGTAACTGAGTTTGTATTGCTCGAGTCAAATTCGACTTTCACTGGGCTGCCTAAGCCTTATGTATTTTCCTCTGTCCAAGACCAGTTCAAATTTCTTGAGGCACGGTTAACCTATGGGCAAGTTCCGGGGCGATTTAAGAAAGGAGAGAACCCATTTGTTGAGGAAGCATACCAGAGGCTTGCACTAGATTATCTTCTTAAACAAGCCGGGATTCAAGATGATGACTTGTTGATAATGTCTGATGTCGATGAGATACCGAGTCAGCACACTATTAATCTACTGAGGTGGTGTGATGGAATACCTCCAATTCTCCATCTTCGTTTGAAGAATTACTTGTATTCATTTGAGTTTCTCGTTGATGATAGTAGCTGGAGAGCATCGGTTCACATTTATCAATCGGGGAAGACGAAATATGCTCACTATAGGCAGTCTGATGAAATCTTGGTCGATGCGGGATGGCACTGTAGCTTTTGCTTTAGACACATTCGTGAGTTCATATTCAAGATGAAAGCTTACAGTCACGTCGATCGGGTGAGATTTTCTCATTTCTTGAATCCCACAAGAATCCAGAGAGCAATCTGCAAAGGTGATGATTTGTTTGATATGCTACCCGAGGAGTACACTTTCAAAGAAATCATTGGGAAAATGGGACCTATACCACATTCATACTCGGCTGTTCATCTCCCTGCATATCTTTTGGAGAATGCCGACCGATATAAATTTCTGTTACCCGGAAACTGTGTACGATAGTGACGCAACAACAAAGGTTCAAATTGTGAACCCATTGACAAAAGATTCGGGGGTGTTGTTTTTGAATGAATACCCAGAATTATTCATGTCATAACATTTTCGCAAAACATCTGGGAGAATCGAACACATTCTTTGATTTACAGTGAGTTTGTACATAGTTTTTGTTAGAGTTTATTTTCACGTGATTGAATAGTTTTTATCTTGTATGTATCAAACTTTTATTGCCCTTTCTTGGCATTCCTCTTGTTAGAAATTTTTTTGGATTGGAATTGATTTATTCATACGAGTATTGATTTCTTGACAGATACTAGAGGGAAGGCTTCATTTACGTCTTGAAGTTGCACTATATCTTACGTTTTTTTTTTTAATTCGGAAGATATTTGATATAATTAGATCTCGAACTTTAATTTGAAATCGTCCTACCAGATAAATTTTTTCGAGTCAGTCATTCTGTAAAATGTCTTCGGTTCGAGTGATTATCATTTCGTTCAATTTTCAACTTCAATCTTTGTTGCAAAAATATTTATTTCGATTCCTAGCTCCTTGGCCTATTTCTTCATCTCTCTAGTGTGAGAACTTTAATATCGATTTTTTTCTTTGCTATTTCAAAAACCCAAAAATTATAGTTTGGTGAATCGGTGCTTTAATTTGAATGTCGAATAATTACATTTATAATTTTGAGTGCAATTTTTTTAAAAAGAATATTTCCCTTTTGTAGTACCCAAAATTGTTCTAATTTCATATCCAAATATTATAATTTGTGTACAAAACTTGACTCACTTGGTGCTTGAATCGCTTACATTTGATAGCTAATTTTCGTATCTTACATATATTATAAACAATATAACTCTTTGCAAAGAAAAATTAAGTGGGTGTCAGATACGTAATCGTACCAAATTTGTGATTAATCCGATCTTTTCAATCAAATGACGTGGATCTCGATTCGGTTGTTATTTTAACTTCCATCTCTAAGCCACAAAGCTATGAATTTAAAGGAGGAATCCGATGAAATTTGCAGAAAAAATCTAAGAACATCTAATTTAATTATATTACTATGGATTAAAATACATTTTTAGAAGAAAAGCTTGAGGAATATCATGAAGCTGAAGAAATTATGCTAATGGAAATTGAAATAAACGAAATAAAATTAAGAGAATCCGCTGAAGCTTTTTGTTGTAATATTGTTGATGAATTCTCCAAGTGCGTTTCTCTGATCACTCATATTTGTTTTTATTTCATTCTTCCCAACAGTTTAGCTATCTTCCATGATCGTCCATCATGGATTGTGTCAACTTCATCAGTCGTGCGTTTCCTCGAACCAACTATAGCTCTAGTGGACTTTGACATCATTCAGGTTTTCACATCTGATGGACTTTTATTGTCGATAACTTTTTTTGCATAATTTGGGTCCAACAGTAATATTTGTCTGCAAGATCCCAAAGTTTTCCTAAACTCTCTAGTGAATGATGTAACAATAGATTCTTGTGTAGGAATCAGGTCTTCTACACTATTTCCCAAAACTTGAAGCATTCTGTAAGGCTGAACATTAGTAGTGAATCTATTGTCTATCGACACTTTGAACACCGGCTTCCCATTAACGCGTGCCGTGATGTAAAGTGTCTTGATATGTTTAGCCATCTCGGTTGTAGGCTATTTGATAACCACTCTTCTGCCTTCATCAACGAGAACTCCTGTACAATCTTTCACTGTCTCATTTTGGATAGTTTCTGTAACATTCCCCACCCTTGAAGGAGCATCAGACTCATACATCGTCTTGTGTTTAAGCTCATCAGGTAACACCAAAGAACCTGTGAAACAATCAAAAGAGACAAGAATTTGTCCTACTTTGAAGATAGATTTTTTATCACACTACTTCCTCCCTTAGATAACAAATCATCATCATTATCTTCAGTGATCGTTCTTCCAAACTTCCTCTTATCTTTTAAAGATTTTTTCGCCTCCGTTTCACGTTTTACAGCCCTTTCCCTTAGAGACTTTGGAAACTTTGGATCTCTACTGTGCATGGGTGGTGTCATTGGAGTAATCACAAACCGATGTTTTCGCCCCTCTCTTTGATGAACGACTAAGAGTGGCCTTTTCCAAGATGAGACTGCCCGTTGGTCAACCATTATTCCATGATTTATTGGTTTGGTTGAAGGACTTTCACCAACGTTTTCCATCATACCTTACATTCTCCCATCTATCAAATGTCTTCCCCCTAAAGTATTGATGATCCTTCCTCAGGAAAATCACTATTTTTGTATCTTCTAACTTCAAAAATCATTTTATCTCCCACCGCATTACTCTTCTTTTCGTCGAGAAAAACACCAAATCGGTATTATTCACATTCACATTGTCCACTGGAAGAAAATCATCTTCATCCACAATTATTGTCTTTTTTTTTTCTCAGAGAATTTTATAATTATCTTATTGATTATTTCTTGTAAGACATTTTTAAAAAGCCAACAAGCAATCATATTATAATTTAAGGATTTGTGATACTTATAATATCTCTTCCCTTCACTTTTTCTTTAGTTGACATATTCTGATATGGAGGATACCCTGTCCTCGAGATTAATCTCCGAATTCAGCACTGACATTTCTCGTATTCTTCCACCTTCATACATACTATGGCATATTAGGAGGTGTCACATCAAAAACTTGAATAACCGTTTATTTGTCATTATTGCGGTTTTGGTGCACTGAGTATGTTTTTCTCAAGAGACATTATAATGTTCAATGGAATTTCATGGCTAATAGAAGATGCAACTCCTTCTTGCATAGCTTCTTGTTAGAACTCGTGTACAAGTTGTTTCGACCAATCTTCCGCCACCATTAATATCTTCTACATGTGAGCTATGGTACTTTCCCTAAGACCGGGGAATTCTTTCATGCTTCTCAGTACACTTTGGAAGCATTGTGTCCCATCGGACATGCCGAAATTTGTTTGCATAGAAAAATTACGGGCGTGTCAGGCACGTAATCGTACCAAATTTCTGATTAATCTGACTTCTTCAATCAAACGACGTTAATCTTGATTCGATTGTTAGTTCTAACTTCCCTCGTTGAGCCACAAAGCTATGAATTTAAACGATGAATATGATAAAATGTGCATAAGAAACCCATGAACATCTAATTTAATTATGCTACGATGAATTGAAATAATATTTTTACAAGAAAAGCTTCTAGAATATCATGAAACTGAAGAAATTACGCTAATCGAAATTGAGATAAGGGATCTAAAATTCAGAGAATATGCATAAGCTTTTTGTTGTAATTTTGTTGATGAATTTGTCGAGAGCGTTTATCTAATGTCTCATGTTTGTTTTTGTTTCATTATTCCCAGCCATTTAGCCGTCTTTCATGATCGTCCATCATTGTATCATGAGTCAACTTCTTCAGTCGTGTGCTTTCTTGAACCAACTGCAGTTCTTGTGAACTTTGACAGGATTTGGGTTTTCATACACGACGGACTTTTGTTGTCGATGACTTTTTTCATAATTTAGGTCCAACAATAACCAATTAAAATTTATATAATTATGACAATCCAAAAATTTTAAGAAACTGAAATGATAAACCATGTAGACTAAAGCTGAATTCTAATTCAAATAAAATAAATATAATATCTAACAACTTCAGATTATCGGTTGCAACTGGGAGTCGGTAGGTTGGGACGCGTAAAAAAGGCACACACCGAATATATCGCTTTCTACCGTTCCACTATATCCACGTTTAACTCAAAAAAATAAAAATAAATAAATAAATAAAACTTTATTTATTCTTATTATTAGTATTATTATTTTTTTATTTTTTATTTATCAAAATACTATAAAACTATGGAATAAAAATATCATTTGATTGATAAAGTGGCCCAATCAACTTGCATTTTTCTCGTATTTGTAAAGAATCATCGTCTCCAAATGGAAAGAGTTTTGTATTTTACGTAAAATATTTCTTAAAGTAAAAAAAAATTGTTCTCGGAAGATTCTTTATCGACATTTTCATATCTATCTCGTAATTTTCCATTTCATCTTGCATGTGTGTATATTAATAAATATAAAAATTGATGACAATTCCAAAGATTCGTGTCCAAAAAAATAAAGCCTTCTTTGAATTTTCAACTGAGAACTAACGTAATGCTTTTGTTTGAAACTCATAAAAAAAAGTTCAAAAAGAGAATCGGATTCTATCTTATCGATCAGGTTAAGGAAACACACTATATAAATAGTTGCATCAACAATGTCCGTATCCATTATCATTCATCAAACCTTACATATATCGTAGTATATATCCCACAAAGCCTCATAAACTAAGGTGAAAAGGATGGAAAACAAAAGGAATTCGATGCTTCCTGTGAGACAAAACACTTCCTTGGATGCTTACGATCTTTATGAACTAGAGCACATGCCAAGAACGATGCAAGAAGATACCAACTTCGAAAGACAAAGCGTCGTCCGTTCGAATTCTCATTCACCTGATCATCGTGAAGTAGTCAAGTCAGATGCCGGAAAGGATAAAAATGGACGATATTTCTGGAACACCCGCCGTAATGATGATAACGTCTATATATACGAAAAGAATATCGATGCTGAAGCTGAGAAATTCGTAGAATTTGAGCACGAGAAGTTCGAGTAAGAGCAAATGAAGAATGTCCATTGATTGATGCAAATGCCAATCAAGTATCACTCACTCCAAGTGTTGAATATTTGTATGGCCTAAATAATGTGTGTGTTAGTTGGTTTGCTTTTATAAATTTATTACTTCTACTAGAGATAAATTATTATCGAGAATTTTATGAATGAAATATNCTGATGCATCTGTGTTTCTATCTTCTTCTATGATAAACATATTGGTTTTCTACCTTATTTTTCTTCATCAACCTCCATTTTCCAGATTTTCTTTCTTTGTTCAAACGGTCTGCAATTTTCTCAAGCAGCTTGAGCTATTATAGAACATATGGTTCCATGTGTGCACTGCCTACCAAATTATCTAATTTAAACAATAACTTGTAGTTATCCTTCACCAAATCGTCAAATGCATCTTTAGTTTTTGTATTAAGAGCAAGCTGGATCCAATAAGAAAAATGTAAGTCTTTAGATTGAATTATGGTGGTAAGAATTATCACCAATGTGGTATATGCAATATGAAGTGGTGTGCTGTCGTCGGGTTACTAAACTTAAATTCATACTCTCTAAATAAAATTAGTATAATTGTGAGTAGGGTTGAATCCACAGAGAAGGATGATGATTTCTTTCGAGCAAAATGCAAATAAATGGGGGATTTTTGTTTTAATAAAATACTAAACTACATTTATCCAAGAAAAGAAAACAATAAATTAAAATGATAATTAATCAACTAGAATAAAATGAAGAATTTAATATGAGAAAACATATTATTCAAGGGAATTCTACTATTTAATTATATCACTGTTCATCGGCTAACAAATAATTTATTAAAGTTGTTTCAAACAATTAACTTTAGAATTATCGAGATACCTGTAATTGATAAATTCAGTTCTGTTGATTTATTTAGACATAATACATCTAATCTATGCTACTCACGTACCAATCATTCGTGACAATTACGGATTATTGAATTCGTGAATATCTGTAGAAAATCCTATATCGAATTAAATTGTCATATTAATCGATATATAATATTCATAGAATTAAATCATAAATCAACAAATACTTGAACTGACAAGAATATTAAATCTAAGCATGAATACCTCACAGTAATAAATTAAACAATAAAAATAACACTTGAATCAGACAAGAAAATTAGCCACGCATGTCTCGATTTACAATCTTCATAAAAATAAATAAAGAAAGAAAAAGTACTAGAATCGTGGAGAAAATTGGAGAGAAAATACTTGCGCCGCTTTTTTTTTTGCTCATCACGTTAGTTTTTATTGGAGGATTGTGGTAGGCTTTTTCTTTTTTGGTCAATTTGAGAAAAGTCCATTAATCTAAAAATAAAAACATATCATGAAATATCCACTAAAAATATAGAGTTTTTTATAGAAAAAAATTATATCTTTTATTTCTTCTCTGATATAAATAATTCTTATTTCTCACTAGGCAACTGAAGAGTAGTCATAAGACGTGATCACGTTTTGTCCAAAATCATTTCTGAATTTTTCTGCTTCAAGTCTTCCACTAAGATCGTATCGCCAACTTTAATGGTGATATAAAATCACTTTTTTTAGCACAAATTTATCGCAAGAGCAGAAAACTTCTTCCTACAATAAAACCATACAAAATTTTGTCAATTAAGCACGTTGGAAGTGGTAACAATGAGATATATGACAACAAAAATGCAAACTATCACCAACCTATCATGTAGTGTTTATTTTATTTTGCATCTTAATGTATTCTTCCACGAGATATCCAATTAATGCCTCTACAACCTCCTCAAACATGGCAATCCTAGCAATATTTGTACTATCTTCCACTAAAAATGTTAATCCATACCCCCCACAAGTTCGAGTTACTTTATCGTTAATTTTCTGGTTATATGCAAGAGATATATATTTCCGAAAATCAGTCATCATTTTTTATTTTACTGCTAAATATAATGACAAAGTAAGTTATAAAAAAAAAAAAAAGACATTTCCGAAATGCAAATTTTAGTCTTCATTTTGAAATTTAACTATTATTCCTAACAATACATCAGTGAATAAATGGAAGAACAAAGGTTAAGCTAAGCCACCGATAGTATAGGTGAACAATAACCGACTATATTTCCTGTCTAAACGACTAATCTGAGTAGATTAAAAATTCATACCCTTTATCCGAGTGGATGCATAAATAAGGAGAAAAGCATAAACTTTTACAGCTCCCTAAATTTTTTTTATTAGTTTTATATTTTTATTTTTTTATTCTCATGTTTAAAAATTAAAAATAAAACAAATTTCACAAATCATACTTTATTACTGTGTATCAGTTGGTTTATTATCGTATGTTCTGAAATTATGTGATTTTGAGATAAAAATTAGACAACTCTAAAATTATATTGAATATTTAGTTGTGATTATTCGAGTTGCAATAATATTGACTTATGATGTATATGAATTTTTACCCTAAAAATCTATTGTTGCAGATTTTTTTGAATAATAATCCATTGCTTGAAATGTTTGATGATTATTGATGTGCAATTATTATTGAGCTTGTATTGTGATTTTTCTATTTATAATATCCAAAAATTGAATAATTATGAATTTGAAAAATAATTCTTTGTTGTAAATTTTTGGGATAATTTAATTTTTCTAGTTAGATAACTCATAGATGAAGAAAAGAAAAACTATGAAGTTATTTAAACCAAAAGATCATATATCAACAAATAACGGACAAACATTAATTACATTCTGTGAATTAACAAAATATCTATTTCAACCAAAATAACAGACCGAACAGAATTAATTTGAAAAATGAGTTCGGCATTGAGATATAATAATTGTCCATAGAGAGTACAACGGTCGAACCATAATGCTTTTGATGTTGTGTGGTTTAAAATATTTGAGTTACACCATTATTACCAGCTATAACTTTTGGTAAAGCGACAAGCGTTCGGTCCTACATTTGGTTTATTCGGAAATTTGATTTAAATTTTAAAAAATATAAGTTAACTCGATTAGATTTCAGTTTTTAATTTAAAACTTCAATTAACTTAACAAACTCAACTTTTATAAATAAAATTAATATTATTAAATTTTCTAATAAAATTTATAAAGATATACAAATTAAAAAATTTTAATAAAATTTATTGGACAATAAAAATACACTTAAAAATATTTTTAAATATATAAAATTTAAATTTATTTGATCCAATTTTATATTGCACTTTTTTTTTATTTAAAACTTGAATATTTTTAAAAAAATTTAAAATTTCGGTTAATTGTTACTTACCGAAATAACCGATTTTTTCGGTTTGGTAAGTTAGATTTTCGTAATAAAATTCAGTCAGTTCGATTTATCGAAAAAAAGTTCAATTAATTCGATTTCAAAAAATTCGGTTTGCTTTTGACCGAAATTATTACTGTCTAATATAAAATGAAGTCAACTCCAAGTACTTATGAATCATAGCTATCACTTCTTACTCATCAAAACTTGCATGAATATACGATCCCACAAATTAGGAGCTCATAAATCAAGAGAAAAATATAAAACTTAAGGGATTTGATGCTCCATGCGGAACGAATCACTCCATTGGAAGCTTAAAAGCTTTATGAACTCAAGCACAAGTCTAGTTTGGAAACTTCATGTAAATAAATGAAGGAGAGCAATACCAAAATAAGGGAGTCGATGCAAGGCCGATCTTAGCAATTTTTGGACCCGAGTGTAACTTTTTTAAAAAATTCCCTCATCGTTTGTTCATATTTTTTAGTTCCATTACAACTTTTTCGAATTAAATCAATATATTAAAATTAATATAAAAAATAAATGAATAAAAAGATCAAACATGTCTAAAATGATAACTAAAAAAAATCACCTTATAAAGCAGATTTATACATTTCGCCGAACAAATTGTAGACAACAGGAATTGTCGGATACTATAGCAATACTACTGATCTAGTGCTATGATACAAAATTTTAGTGCTCGATGAAGCAAAACAATCTTGTACGAGAAAATAAAAAAAGAAAACCAACCTCCAAAAATAGTCAGATACAGTAAAGAATATAGCGGAAGATTCGTGATTATCTAGAAAGATCGAGAAACTTCATGGTTTATATTTTCTAGGGAATTCACTATTAATCGAATAAACACCAAATGAATCTTGATTCTAGGCGCGGCTGTGCCGCTTGCTGACGACAAGAAGCGGTAGCGAACGTTTTTTTTTCCAATAGGTTCTCTGTAGTCAAATATTTCATACGAACTAATAGTGTTTGGGCATGAGGATTGCGCGAGTTAAAAAATAGAGTGAAAAATATTTTGTCCACTAATTAAACACTGAGTAGGCAGAGCAATTTTTTTCTTTTATGCGGATTAATAAAAAGAATGATTGTTATTTTTGTAATAAAAATAAGGAGATACCAACTTACCAAAGATAGTTATTATAATATTCATATTTTTAATAATATAATTGTAAGAAATATTAAATATTGGAATGTGTGGAATCAAATCTGATGAAGACAATGATTTTGTTATGAAAAAATCCAAAATAATATATTTATGTTGGAAAAACAAATGCTAATATATAATAAAATTTTAAAAAATTATAGGTCCAATAAAATAAATGAACTTGATTCAATGGACTCTCACACCTTTACATAAGAACGGCCCTGAGTTGATGGATCCGCCTGCTGGGATTTCAAATTCAACTTCGGCCCATTGTATAAATTGGTTACTCTTCACACGTGATATATGTATACAGTTTTTTTTATCATTATCGATGGACTAAAATGAAATTTGACAAATTATAAAGATAATAAATTGATATTTGAATTGTTGAAATAAAAAAAATAAAAATAAAAATGTGTATCGAAATTCAAAAAACAAAAAACAAAAATGTAATATTTATATCATATAAAGATAAAGTTGGAAGAAAAAATTGATGTCTTTCATAATTACTATTATGTCTTAACTGTAATAAAATAGAATAGATGAACAAAACAAGTTTAAGCCCTATTCACCAGTGGAGGACTCGAGCCAAATGTTGTAGAAATTTCAAACTATGAATGAGTTCAAAAACAAATAAAACGGATTCGAATTGAATTCGAACCGTCAAAATTTAGTCATTTTCTATTTGTTCGCTAACACACCTATTTCCAAATATAGAGTGGAATGTAAAGCTAACTTAACTGCCCCATATAATAACTAAACACCCAATAATGAATTAAAGTGTAAAAATTAGCACAAGTAGAGGCTTCATTAGTGTTATCACTATTATTTAAAACATTTTTTTTGGGGAAAAATACCATAATTAATTCTCTTACAAAGGCTAAGCAAGATGGAAGGCATTGATTAGATTACATAACGTCGGCAAAGAGGACTAGTGTTGTGATTGTTGTCGAACCATTTGTCCAAACAACACTCGTGGAACAAATGGTTGCAACAAATCTCACTCACTCTTTCACTCTCTTTAAACCTCCGCAAGCAAACGCAGCACTCGATCACAGCCCACTTGTTGCCTCCGTCAAACCCGTTCCTCCGCCTCGAACTATAACGTTTAACAGAGACCCTTTTGGCCACCGATTCGTCGCTGGAATACTCGTCCTCGGATTCTTGATCAACGGCTGCAGCGCCAACAACTTGAAGAAACGGTCTCAGCATGTCCTTGACGACATTAACTGACATGACGGCGTTCATGGCTAGCAGTGGCAGAATGCCATCAGATGGACTAGAAAAATTCGACAGACCCATAAGTTTTTTTTATGTCTACTTCGGGAAAATGTTGCCAGTTACACTATATATAAAGCAAGCACCCTGGTTTGTGTGTGTAAGCCAATGGTGAAGGGTGGTGTGGGCAAGTGGCAACACGTGTAAGGATGTGCTTGCCTTGAATCTCTGCAAGCAACTCGATCTTTCTCAGATATATCGCTAGCTAGATATTTACGTGTTATATACATAACAACTACGTGTAAAATAATTTTGTAAATTTTGCATAATAATATATATTTATTAGAAAGTTTTCGATTTCAATTATTTGGAGAGATCAGAATTGAGAGCAGGTGCAAGGAACCGAGGCCACGCGTCCAGCCATGTTTATGTGGTGGTGGGCACGGTAGCTGGCGGAAGGTTCGGGATCACTTTGATTGAACTAATAATAAATTTCGGTATGCTCCACTTATATCCAAGTTTGTCTGGCTTCGTACATGTTGATATATAAATTATCTTTTCCATATCTCATGTTTGATCGTCTCTTTTGGCTACATCAAAGTTAGTGACTAAGTACTCTGAATACGCGCGGTGGCAACTCTTGGCAGAGGTGGGTTTACTCGTATATTTTGTGCATTATTATTCATGATATCGATACGCAACCTACTTTATTGTTCTTGTATATTTTTTTAAGAAACGAAATCATAATGGGGGCATTGCCACAGTTTTCATTAGGCATAATTAGGTTTCTGCGGCTGCTTTACTTCGTTCGACTTGGTAGATACTATTAGTGTTCTCGTTCACTTAACATATGACACGTGTGAATCATAAAATATTACTCATATTAATACCACAAACAAAACCGTTTGTTGTCACTACCTCGACTCAAATCCCACGACCAAGGAGGGTTGATATTGTTTGAGATAACAGACTAAGAAGATGGAAGCTGGTCAACATCGCAAGTTCTTTTTCGAATTCCGAAGTAGTAATGCGGTAAAGATCAAGGAAGACAGTCGGCACTTGGGAATGACAAGAAAGAGAAGGCAAATTTTAACAAAATTACATCAATTAAACAACAAAAATCTAAAGTCCAGAACATAATTGGGAAGAAACCACAGGAGTCAGCAACAAAATCAAGTACTCTATAATGAAAATTTACAAACATATGAAACATGTAATAAAAGCCAATTAACCATAAAAGAAAGAAGAGATGCAAGAAAGTCGAAGGTGGATATATTATTATTAACGCACACATGCATTTGGTAACCAATAGACTGAAAATTTAGCTCTGTTAAGCCAATCGACAGATATTCTATACTTTTAAGTAAAATCTTGAGTTACGGGTTTGTCGATAGAGAGGCGTTGAAATGTCACCAGAGTTGTAATAACCCATCATTCAACATGTATGGTAGTGAATCTTTATAGCTCAGAGAGTTTAGTTACTTTTCAGACATCCTGAGCCAACCCCGCCGCATCAGATGCCGGACAGTATAAGGGCAGCCAAAGCTCGATACGGCTACCACCTGCTCCTAGTGATGCCTCCATGTTCCTCGGGGAGATAACACGAACAACACAACCATAACTCTCCAGTATCTCTCGAGCAACAGTCAACCCGGCAATGAAGTTCCAAATCATATTGTCCTCTATTCTATCTCCAGCTAATAGATCTGCTCCAAATGGTGCAAGCGAATGCATCTGTGTCTGAAAGAAATTGAAGGAGAGGTTTTCAGTCAAGATACTTGCACTAGCAAAGAGTGCAATACAGAGTGAATGTCTTTACAAATAGAAAAAAAACATTTGTAACAAGAAGATCTACTCAACTAGTAAAGAAAGAAAACCATTACCATATAGTGCATATCAGGTCCATCATCGTCAATGATGATAAGGGCACCTGCTGGTGTTTCAGTGGACACAATTTCAACTTTTCCACCAATTTCTGTGCGCAACAAAGAACCCTCAATCAAATTGCTCAGTGCCTGCCGCAAAGCAGGTTCATCGACTGCAACCTGTGAAGACCTCGAAAGATCACACAGTTCCACGGCACGTTGCTGCTTCTTTGCAAGAGGTTTTATGGCCATAACCAAATCCTCCAACACATCAAAGACTTTGCAGGGTCTTCTGACACAGTGTGGCTCCGTAATTAGCAACAACAAAAAAACACAGAAAAGCAAGAATTGGCATGACATCGCTCCTCAAGAATCTTTGCAGTTGCGGGGGTAATCTGAACAGATGAAATTTTCCTTGCAGAGAAGAGACATTTTTTGTTACTTTATTTTCTAAACTCTGTTCTGATTTGGCTTTTTTAACCACTCATGACTATCATCATTTTGCCGAGACAAAATTTTACTCACAAGAAAAATGGTACGGAAAAAGTCCCTCTGTCAGCTACTGATCCTAATTTTATCAAATCTTCAACCATATCAATTTCGAAGAATGCCTAAAAGTTAAGTTTTCCACACAAGCATATACAAGAACACACAGTAACAATATACACATTGCTTGCCAGGCAAGGACTCAGAAAAAAATCTCTAAACAAGCCATAGAATTATAGAACACAAGATTACCTAATTTCCCGATGATGTGAAGGTGCTAGAGCAAGAGGTGGCATGGGAAACTCCAAGTCCTTGGATGGTAAACTTACTGGTAATCGCCTATTAGATTCTTGTGATGTGCTGGTGAACGTTTCAGTTGAGAGGCTATTGGGTAGCTGGGAACTTATGTACTCGGGCTGAGCACCAGCTGACCGACGCATGTTCTTTAGTGCATTATTGTTATAACGCATTATATTTTCCTAAAACACAAAAGCTACCAACTCAGATGAATGAGCAAAGATGGTGAATTTTGACAAAACTAAGTGAGATTAGACCCTCAAACAAAGAGAAATCACACCTTTGTCATGTAGACAGCATCCTGTAGCTGTTGAAGAGTATCTCTCATACGGTCTGCTTGCACTAAAATGTCTTCAATAATGTCATGAGAAATCTGGAGACACATATTCATGATTTAATCAGAAAGAGCATATATGATAATCCAAAAATGGACCAAACATAACTCTAGAAGGGTCTTTCATAGCCATGACCATACCCACCTCACTCTTCCTCACGTGAACAGATAACATTTGGCTCAAAGTTCGAACGCTTGAAAGAGAGCTCCGAATCTGTAAAATAACGATATTGATAATTATGACAGATTTGAAATCCAAAGGCAACAAATATACAAAAGGAGCGCATCTTACTTGCTCAACCAAATCACCCATCCTCACATTATTTTGCCATGATGACTGCTGGAGTAGCATTGCTTTCTGGAGAAGACAGATTAATTTCTGATCAAAAGGGAAAACGACCACACAACAAACTAAAAACAGTAAACATAAATAAATAACAGGCACGAAACACTAAAAGAATCTCTTCTTCAGCGTCAACTAGATCGCATATGTAATTATTTCTAAGAGGCAGAGTAACAAAAATGATATCAATAACAAGGCATATTCATGCGTAAGAAATCTACCTGATCCATGACATAGGCCATGGCAAGTGACTTGGTGATATTTATGGAATTTAGTATTTGTTCTCTAGTTAATTTCAGCATTTCGACGGGTTCATCCTTTAAAGTCGAGACGCCAAAAGGTTCAAGATCCAAGCTGTTTGCCAACACAAAGGATTTCTCAGGAGAAGGGTGCTCTTTTATGTCATGCAATTCTTTTTCTAGAGACATCTTTGGAAGTTCAGCAACTAAGAAGCCCACAACAAATGGATGTGTTACCATCGGGAAAACTACAGCAGCAAGGTCAGGAAAAAACTCTGCCTAGAATGAAGGGAATGTATATCAGGAACACATTAATAGAAGACCATGGAGAACAACTTGAAAAACTACCCTTCATTACAGTCACAACATTAAAATACATGCCTTTCGACTTGAAATTGCAGCTTCCGCAATTCTTAAGCCAGCTGGAACATTAAAGCTACCAATTAAAACCACAATATCAGCCGCATGGACACCAGGGTGGGAAGTAATGAGACGCAACTCCAAGCGATCCATGACATAGCTACCAGCTGGCCTGACATAGACCTACAGTTAAGTAACTTGGTATCAGAACTATACCTTGTAGCAACACTCAAGTATTAACATTTAATGACAGTGCCAACTGAATCATAAGTCATAACTGATGTCAACTTTACCGTTTGGCCAACATTCTTCTGTATAGATAAATAAATAATCGCCCATTTCTGTTGTTCTATATAGTGCTTCTTAATTTTACCATTTGGCCGACATTGCCAGAAGACTTTACAAGCCAAAAGTTTCCCATAGCTAAATCAAAATTTATAAATTGCAACTCAACACGACAAAAAAATCCTTCTTCAACTGGACGAGAAGAGGACAAACAAAGTTCGCTCCCAGCAATAACAATTTAACAACCTTAACTATAGATTTTCTTCTATGTTCCAAACAAATATCAAGCTATATCCATCTTCACCAGGAACTTGGTAATCAAAGCATATCAAATTAAAATGCTAGCTTGCTTTCATTTCAATAAGTAAGAGCAACCATAGTATCATACCCAAGTTCTCACCAATCAAGACTCGTTAGTTAAGATAAAATGGTGCAAGAAATACCGAAAAAAATCTAATTACTTATTTGGTTTGGATCGGAGCAGCTTCTATAATTGCAAAAGTACTTTACAGCATAACTGCCATTCAAATTGCATCGTTAAATTCATCAAAGTGACTTCAACAAGACCATGATCTCGTGGTACTTTTAATTAATAATAATTATTAACTATACCGATAGAACAGCATCGGGATTAACGATGCGTCGAAATAGATCGAGCTGCTCCACACAAAGGCGCTGGAAATCCGGACTAGGCAACACGAAAGCTTTGTTCTTCTCGCCGGAGCCTTTCTCTATCCTCTGCACGAACTCCACGGGAGAAGTGGACGCAGCACGAATTGCCGCCGCCACGGCTGCGGCGGATGACACCATGGAGTCCCAATCCTCTGCCGCGTCATCGCAAGTTGAGCTCACATGACGGAGCGAAGTGGAGGAGGTGGCGGCGACGGAAAGCGGCCGCTGTGCTGAGGTGTTGGTGGTTGCACGGCAGGGGTTTAGTGGTTGAAGTCTGGCGTAAGTAGGAGGAGATGGAGGGGCAAAAGTGTCATTGGAGTTGGTGTTGGTTATCGCATTGTGTGGAGGGAATGCAGAGAGAAGCATTGCGATGATTATCACTGTCAACTCTGTTTCTATCGTCTATAAATCATTTATTTTTATTGAAAATCCCATTGGGCTTATGGGCCGTACTATTTTTAGCGTATTTTTACAATTTGTTTTTTAATTTAAAAAAATACAAAAATGTAACGTTTTGTTAAAAGAAAATATCAAAACGCAATAGATACATCAATTTTATTATTTTATAAAGATAAGTGACATTTCATAAATAAAAATATACCAAAAAGATAAAATGAGTGTGTTTCTCACGAAAAATGCGGGACGTGCTAAATACATGATCGTGCATGAAATAATTTGTTAGTCAAATTAATAACTTTTCCATGTTTTATTTTCTCATAACAAAATGTCATGGCATGAATAGACATGTTATAGTGTAGAAGTATTATTAGAAATATAAAAAAAACATATTATTTATAAATTTTAGTTTTTTAAATATATTGTACAAAAAATGATTTTTTTAACAAAGTGTTCTTTAATAGAAATTTATTATTATGAATTAGTACAAATTAAAATTGAAAACAAGTAGTTCTGAAATCCAAGAATATAATATGATGGAATAGAGAAAATATGGGACTGAAATTTCACATTCCAAAATTGTGTCCTGAAATTAGATAGCTAATTAATAAATTCTAAAATCATTTAATATTTTTAATACTAACATATTTGTTTATTTTAATTAGAAACAATTCTTAAATATCTTATTGTGTAGTATAAAAAACAAATGAAAATATTAATGATATTAAAATGATACAAAAATAAGTAAAGGAAACAAAAATATTTTGTGGTGCAGGATTTAAATGGCATTCAAATGGTTGGTTACTTGGTTTCCTGTTCTTTGAAGAGAGAATATCAAAGAATCTGCCGTGAATTTATATTTTGTCTTTGACCCAACCAAAATTGGTAGCCGTTATATTCAAGTGACTCCTGTAAGGAAAAACAAACAAAAGATTTCATCATATATTATCTTCCTTCTCTTGAGACATTACCATGATGGCACCAAGCACTGAAACCAGTGAGGTATCCATGAACACAATGAATCCGTCTTTTTCTTCAAGTAAAGAAGGAGCAAACATTTGTAGGCCAATCTCAGATGGTTTGATTTCCTGTTCTTTGAAGAGAAAGAGACCTCGCAAGATCGAGATCCCAAATATTTTGAAGGAAATATCTACTGATATATTCAAGAAATGTGGGCCTAAAGAGGAAGGCGTCGGGGGTGATGAAGGTTTCTCTGATTATGGGGTCGGTGTTTATTCTTTGAAGGGCAAAAAAAAGTTCATGGAAGATGCACACAAGATTTTTTCTTCGAAGGATGGTACTAAAATGGTAGTGACAAAATGAGATCTTGCTTGTATTTATTGTTTTTACCTGACTGGCATAAGTTGTTAATGTTGCTCTCTAAATCCGACTGATTCATGTGGACCAACCTGAATGAGTATGTTTTTGAAGTGAAACCGAGTTACAGAAAAATCAAATATAAACTGTGGGATTTGTTTTCTCTCCTGATAAATCACTGGTTTGGGTAGTTGATTCATTTATTTTTCTTAGATGTATGCGTTGGAAGAACTTATGATAAGTGAGAGCTGCAGGAATTTTTTGGGGTGTATGACGGGCATGGAGGAAGCAAGGCTGCAGAGTTTGTGGCAGAGAATTTGCATTTCAGGATATTTGAAATGTTGGAGAATGCTTCTGAAAGTGAAACAAAAGAAGAAGCAATTAAAGATGGGTATCTGAAAACAGACGATGAATTTCTGAAGCAGGTAACATCTGACAGATTTGATCTTTTACAACAGACGTAATATTTTATCAAGATATCCAATATTTTGTGTTCTCATTCTACTTGGTAATTGCTATCTTGTTAAAAGAATTTGACTGTGTAATCAAGAAATGGAAAAACGAAGACTTTTTCAACATGCCAACTTTTGATGGCGATTACTATGTTTTGTTCCCCAAAGTTTACTGGAAAAAGTCCTTAAAAAGCAAAAACACTACTGTGAGATTTGGTCAAAGTTCGTTCCTTCCTTTTGGATAACAACAAAGAAATTTAACAAGTAGGTGCCAAATTGGCAGGGATTCGGTAGTGGTACATGTTGTGTAACTGCATTGATTCAAGGACAGGAATTGTTAGTTTCGAACTTGGGAGACTGCAGAGCAGTTTTGAGTAGGAATGGAATAGCGGAAGGCCTTACAAGCGATCATTGCCCTACTCGTGAGGATGAACAACGAAGAATAGAGGATAAGGCAAGGCAAGCACAATGAAAATTCAAGTTTTTCAAGTGTCGTTGGATGTAGATTTGTTTAGTTTTAACTTCTCCTATGACCCTTTCTTGAATCTTGACACAGGGTGGATACGTGGAGTTCCATCGTGGAGCTTGGAGAGTCCATGGAACACTGGCAGTTTCAAGAAGTATTGGAGATGCCCATCTGAAAGACTGGGTGATCTCTGAGCCTGATACAAAGATTTTGCACTTAAAACCAGATATGGATTTTCTGATTTTAGCTTCTGATGGGCTTTGGGAAGAGGTAAGAAAACTTTGATCCAACGTACCAAGTTTGGAAAATTCGGTTTAGGTTTTCACTCCTCGATTAATCAAATGTAATGAATAACAGGTTACCAATCAAGAAGCAGTAGACGTTTTGACAAAGTTATGCTCTGTTAACACGAAGCAAGTTGTGAGATCGGCACCGGAGATCAGGGCCATTTTATGTCCTTGCACTAGTCCCATTGATGTGACAAAATCACCAAGAGTTTCATTGGTTAAATCGAAGAGGATGCTACACCATATGTGCCATAAAACGTCTTCAGTCTACCGGAAAAAACTTGATGATCATGACGATGAATACTGTAATAAAAATCGAAGCCCTCCATCAAAGATTCGAAGAATTTCAAGTGTGCAGCAAATGAAGATAAAGAAGAATCCATTTCCACACAACGAGAATGTAGACTTGGTTGAGAAAAAACCAGCTTGTATTGTGCTTCTTTCAGCTTGCAAAGAGCTAGTGAGCCTAGCTGGACAAGAGGGAGTTTGGATGATATAACTGTCATGATAGTCGACTTGAAATGTTACCAAGATGTTTAATCGAGTGCTAACAAAGTTGCTGACATGTATCCTTACAATACCAAGATAAAGTGTAAAATTGTACCTAGCTAGCTATTCATACTGTTACAGGGAAACTTCTTTCTTCGATTGAACAAAGGAGCCTGAGATAGAATCTGTTGACAATTCCAACAAAAAACAGTCCCAACTGGTCAGCTCTGAGGGATCCCTAAAAGACCATATTTCTTCTGTTAACCTAAGTCTTCATTTAATGTAGTTAATGTTGCAGAAAATTTGAAATCAACAGTCAAAACAACTTTTTGAGAATGCCAAGATCGAGAACATGCTGAGTAGTCTAGGGGCGTAAACAAACCGAGTTAGCTCGAAAAATATTTTATTCCTATTTGAATTTATCGAATTCGAGTTGAGCTCAAACATATTCATAATTTTTCGAGCCCAAATTATATTGTTTGAAAGTTTGCGAGCATTCATATTTTATTAATACATATATATCGAACTACCTTTCAAGTATTTATTTTCGAGTAATAGTTTGAATAGCTCGTGAACATCTTCGAATCTTTCAAACCAAACTAAAACCCGAATCTTAATTCAAATAGAACTTGAACAAAAAAATTTAAATTTTCTAGCTACAAATCAAACTTGCACTCGAAATATATTTATTTTGAACCTAAAATTTTTATCATATTCAGCTTAATTAAGTTCGTTTGCCTTGGTATGGTAAAAAAGTAAATTATAGAAGGGAAAAGAAGGTATCATTTACGCTTTAGATGCAATAAGAAACGATCTTTTGAACCAAGAAAAAAAAGGAAAACATTTAGGCAGAGTTTCTGGATCATTCTCAAACACAATGGAAGACGCCTTGTGGCTAAGTAATTGTTTCATCAAACTTTTTACAGCTATCAATGGAATCCGGTGCATTACATGTTTTTAAGGAACCAGGGGTTCAATTTTGAAGACGTGAGAAATTCCTTATATATATTGCTGGCAGACTTTCTCCTCAATCTGTTCCAATCATTCTCTTTTGCCGGTAGACATGTCTCTGACCCTGCTTCTGATACTGCAAAAGGTGGTACAACCCCGCCACCAAGTGCTCGGTAAAAAATTTGGAAGTCCAAATCGTACTGAGAATGATTCCTTTGACTGAGACGGAGAGGAGCAGTTACCGGCACCGTGTCAGACTCAACTAACCTGTTTTGTTCCTCAGACTTTACAAAGCGATCGTCTGTTAAACACTTTCCGTAGTTGAATGCATCCCAAAAGTCACAAGACTCTTCACCTTCTTTGACATTTATAACCGGACCTTCGGCCATTTCATAACGGATAAACTGAGCTGTTGCTGTCATCGCGTTATCTGACATCATTTGGGAGCAATGCTTCCCGCTCCAGATATATAAAGCAGAAGGAATGAGAATAATGAATGCCCCCCGAGAATCAAGAGACCATTCACCCGGGTCACACAACATTTTCGGTACAAGGTGAAGAGGGTCATATGACGAGTGAGGCGCCATTCGGTACATCCTAAGCAGAGACATAGGACTCGCAGGAAGGGCGTGCACGCGTTTCTGGCACTGCAGAAGTTGGCATGCAAATCCCACGTTTGGATCTGTAACTTCTCTGGCTGCTTTGACAAGCTGGTATGCATCATCAAAGCTCCGGCCCTCTTTCCACATAAGATATGCAATAACCAATGAGGTCGATCGAGAAACTCCCTGACAACAGTGGACGAGGACATGCTTCCCTTGTTCTAGAACATCTTCAAAATAATCAAACACATCATAGAGAATACTCGTAATATCTTCAGAAGGGCAGTCCTGCAGCCAAAGGGTCTTATACACTAGTTCACTCCTAAAATATTCCGGACAAACAAAACCCACACAGTTCAGCACATGGGTGATCCCATTCTGGCGGAGAATTTCACGATCCTTTGCAACTGCTTCACTTCCCAAATATACATGATCTAAAACCCTTGAGCATTCCTTGTCAAAAAAGGCAAGCTTCTCTCTTTGAAAATCAAATTCTCGAGGCGGTTTTTCTGAAGTTGAATTTCCACGGGGTGTCATTGATCGAGGAGTTGGAGGTGGCTTTGGCCATATGCCAAGATCATCTAACCCAGCTTTGGGCCAATTCTCAATACTCGGTCTGATGATAGAAAGAGGTTGAAGTGGCGGCAAACACGCCCGTGCTTTGCTGTTCCATAGTCGCTTAGAATGCGACTGTATTGGCTGGCTTTCAGTCCATGAAACTGACCTTGAGAATGACTTCCAACTTCCGACCGATGCTGGATCCTTCTCTTCTTCACTTGACATTTCAAAATTTATTCGAACACACTGCAAAACAAATTAAACACATCACCATATAGCTCTATGAAATCCATTATCCTCAATTTCAGGACCCAAGATTGAAGAGAAAAGAAGCCAGCCGAACCATCAAATTGAAGTCTACATACACAAAAGGATAAATCTCAAGATCATCCATTGCCAATTTTTGAAGGAAAGCCTCCATATACAATCAATCCGAAAACATGTATTGAATAACGTACCATTTTCAACTAATCTTTCTCACACTAAACCCGTCACCAAAATTCTTCACTTCCATGACATTGAGAAACACACGAAATCGAACACAAATACGATTCAGTAAAAACCCACAACCCAACGGCATCAAAAGCTCAAACTTTCCTTTCAACATAAAGACCAATTTGTTTCCACAAAAGCACGCATAAATCCAATTAAACACTACATTCATGAACACAAAAATAACCCAACGAAAATAATAAATTGGCAAAAAAAAGTTCCCAAGAAAACCAGAGTGAAGTAACCAAGAGAAAACACGTACGTGAACTCTATAGCCTTCCAAATCGCGAACATGAATTTGAAAATATATGGAGAAAGGTGGGCGGGGGGACGAACACGAAGGATCCTTCCAACATAAATTGTGTGCACAGAGAGAGACCAAAGGTTGCCAATTTATAGATTTGGAAAAGAAGAAGTCAAACTTACCACGTCATCATGTTGACCTCATTAAATATTTAAGCGGGCTTTTTGCATTTCCTTCTTACTTTGATTTTTAATTTCCTTTTAATTGTGATTATATTATACTTTCGCATGTCAATTTCTTAATATCCCATATTTACTCTATTTTATACCTCACTTTAATTGAATATAAACTAAATGTAATTAGGATTTCCATTATATTTTAATTGTAAATAATGACAGATCAAATCTTAAATCCATATATTACTTATTTACTCATTAGTTACAAAAGTAGAATGAATTTCAAATAAAATCGTTATCGAATGAATTTGAAATTCTTCAAAATTAACATGAAATACTATTTAAACATGTAAGAATGAATTCGAACTTTGAATTTCATAGTCTTGATTCTCTGAAACAACAAAAATATATTTTGAATATATTTGAAATTTATCAATCCAAATGCAACATTAAATATCGACTTCGTTTTTTCAAGTGTAATGAGAGAAAATATATTGATGATCATATCATAACTGATAATATCTAGTTGAAAGATGTATACGCATGCATGTTACAAGGATATGAAATAATACATTAAATTATGGTATAAAATCCAAAATTTTAATTGTATTAAATAATATTTTGTGTGGCTTATCGAAACCAAATTACTTATTCAATAAATTCTTCGCTAATTAGTCAAATTTTAGAGCACTTGATTAGCTTATTCGTTTGCTGATTATATTAAATAAATCAATTGAACAATTCCACAATGAAAATCACGACAGCAGATTTAATGGGGTATTACTAATAATCACTGCCGATTGCCGAATCAGACCGTACGTGCATTTGAATTCCATACTCTAGATATCGCATTACCATGCCTACAAAGAAAGGCTCAAATTGGTGGGAGTGTATCCGAGTTGGTAGAGCGGGTGAATACTTTGTCAATAGTCAGGAACACTTTTTTGGGTCAGCTTGTCGTACATGATTAATTTGTTCAATGCAATTTATCTGACTAGTATGACTTGCATACTACTGCGTTAACACGAATCTTTACTCAGTATCCATCGAAATGTATTTATAGTTATGGATTATATCTTCATGAAAAAAGATAGGCTCAAATTTTATTAAGGAGGAGTATGATTTTAAAAACTAATTAATGTAATTAGAGCAAGATATATAAGTGTTTTTTGAAAAATGAACAATAACATGGAAAAAAATAATCATTTATCGGTGAATTTCATAGAAGTGATTATATCGCTCGATCTTATGTGGTCCAATCCCGAGGGTAGTCTCATTAATTAAAAATAGAAAGAAGATAACCTATAAATCAGAAAACATTATAAAATTTTGAAGTCAAATTCAAACTGTTGATTAAGTTGTCTTATTACTTCTTACAAGCTATGAAATGGCCAAATTAAGGTGGCATGCACTTTCATAGGACTTGATCCAATTTTATCAATATGAAGCCATTTCAACCACAGATAAGTACAGATCAGAGAGGCCGCAGTCACGAAGAAGAGTTCAGAAATTGATAGTTTTATCTTCTTTTTTTTTTTTAAAAAAAAATACCATTTACGGAGAGTTTGGCACATCCTTACCTGTTTATCAGGAAAAAAAACCTACATGAGAAGAAGACTAAATCAAGATCTCTCAAGTAAAAAATTCAAATAAATACAAATTTACTGTCTAGCTCTAACATGAAGATATCTCAATTTATCAACACGACACATTCCTTGTTAGGATATCAAGGAAATAAACGAGGTAACATCGCAGCGGAACATCATAAGTAATATCAACAATGAATAAGATGAACACCAATATCTATAGTGGTTAAAAAATCAAGCTAACATTCCTCTAATAATAACTATCTCAATATAAAAGATTCAAAATTTTAAAATAATCATATAATATAATTCTTATTTTTAATATAAAATGACTTTAGTTATTGTCATGCATGGATCTATTCAATATCCTGTCTGCTATCTTCATGACCAAGCAGTTTTTATTTCTTTTTCTCTTTAAAGAAATAAACATAATTTTAAAATATTAAGTGCCAGGGAAGTCAAAAAAAACAATTTGATGAGCTATAACTGAATTTTTATTACTCAATTTACAACCATGAAACTCAATAATACAATGTAATAATTTTTTTAAAAAAAAACCATAGAATCCCAATTGGAAAGTTGTCTAAGATTCAAACTAATCTTTTGTTTGCACAAAAACTAAGCTGGAGTGTTCTTTTGGTTATTGTTTAAGTCAAGAAAGGATGGCAAGAAGTAAGCAAAAATCTTGTATTTAATTTCATGTCCCTTCAATTCTTGTAAAAGTTGACCACTGTTCTTTTTGAATAATGGTTAGATAGAACTTTTCATAGTACACTGCGAATTCTAGACAAAATCAAGCTTATGTCATCAATATATTGACTTCGATATTCATCGTGTATTTTTCATGATACATTTATAGTCCTTTTGAGACTATATTCTTATTATGAATTAATTGATACTGTAGATTTCTGAGCAAACAGATACTAATGAATTGTTTTTAGGGAGAAAATGTAATTTATGTTCAGTATATTTGTCAAATTTTAGTTTTAGTCAATTATAATTATTATTTTTGAAATTTTAGTCGTTTTTGAATGCAACGTCAATATATCATCAATGTGTGCAGATCACACCATCACTCATGTAAACAAAAACCTAAAAAATTGTCAAAAGTGAAAAATATATGACTAATATTAGTAGTGATTGGTGGTTTTTTTTAAAAAAAAATAAAATAAAATTGGACTATTAAATAACAAAAATTTTAAAAAAAAATATAGAATCATGCGATTGGTGGTTTTTATTATTATAGTTTATTTGTGATGTCCGACAAACTCCAAATTAGGTAAATGACACAAAGATATCATTTATTATGTGTGTGTTTTGTGATTTTTACTATTTTTATTGTTATTATTATTATTATTATTCATTTTACCCTTTTTCTGATTTAATTATTTTAAAATTAATTATTTTTGGTTATTTTGTATGAGCATGGTATAAAGTACTACTATTATCATCATCTTTATCATTATTATTTAATATAAATAAATAAAAACAAATGATTTATTTGTTCAAAGTTAAAATTTATGATAAAAAGTAAAATCTCAAGCTCACAAAATATATTAAACTACACACTTTATAAAATTTTGTCTACTCAATTATGTTTTTCTTCACAAATTGAGATACTTATTTATAGAATTTTTTTTGAAAATAATTCGAAAATAAATACATATATCACTCACCAATTTTCAATATTTACAACTCTTATTTTCAACATTATTATAATATTACACATAATGCATAAATTATTATTATTTTTAAGATAGCACGACTTTGATGAAATTTGAATCAATTCAACTCCATCTTTAAATGCTCACTCGCAAAATATGAGGAGAAAGAAAAAAACACAAGGATAAAGGGAAAAAAGAGAATCAAAGAAATGGTTCAGAGAGTTCCATTTCATTCGCAGATTCTTGATGTGTTTCAGAGTGATGTGAGCCTACAATATTTAAACCAAGCCATTGCCATGGCCAGCAGATGTATCGAGGTCTGCTTACGCCGGTTATTGAGTTACCCTGTGTATCAAGTTCATCCAATTGTCGTGTGAGCTCTTCCACTCGATCCCTCAGCCTGGCTGTCCGCATATCTGCCAACTTCAATGACTTCTCGGCTGCATCTCTTGCTACCATGGCAGCTTCTGCGGTTTCTTCTTTGAATTTGAGTTTCTTCTCTGACTCGGTTACGGCTTGCCTTGCCTCCTCTAGTTCTTGACGCACTGCCGCCAACTGCAGAACCATGAAACACTAGTTTGAGTTGACTCAACAACACAAGAATGGATACAAATGTATATTTATTATTTTCGCAAGATCCCGTGTAATTAAAATCGTAATCGAGGAATTCTAATCCCTTAGACTGAACAACACCATAATTGAGACATTATCGTCATTGTGGAGTAGCTACAAAAGACAAAATGAGCAAAACGATCAAACACGTGACAATGACTTTGCTGCCTACTGACGAGCAGATATCTGCCATTCTACAAAAATTTATAGTAGTCAGCAATAATACAATTCAAATACTTCATATCTTACAAGACTAAGCGCCAAATTTTATTGCGCTACATATATAACTACACCAGTCAATTGCTGCTCCTCTACAATTTCTGTCTGTCCTGCTCGAAGTATCTTAAAAAATTGACAGACATGGCCAAACGTCTAAAAAAAATAAAGATGAAAGATGAAGTAGGGAGATACAGGACAACTTCCAATTCAGATTGTAAAAAATAATTTTGCTTCTCAGAATTCAAGAAGAAAATTTTGGCAAATATTAGAGATCAGTACAATTCTTTTCACATGTCAAATTTTCTTTTACATGTTCAAACGCGGTAAGCTAAAATGATTTAAAATTAACACAGATTAACTCGTTCTAGCTCATCAATCATCCTCTAGGATACCTGGGCGACATACTCCTGTTCCACTGCTTGACCAGCAGCAGCTTCTTGCTGTGCTGCCACCTTCCACCGCATGATTTCTCCTTCTGCAGATGCAATATCCATCATAAGCCCTTCAACCTAGGCATTACAAGCAGCAGAACGAGTATCAAATCTATATATTTTCAGAGTATCTTTAAAAATTAAATAGGATGTAAAAACTCTGATTCTAGAGGCTGATGTCATCAAGGATATAGAACCCGTGACCTACATTTTCATTTGCCACTCGTTCCTTCTCTTCGAGTTCTTCAACACGATGTCTGCACTGGTTGAGTTCCTTGGCTTGAGCATCTACACGCTCCTTGTATAAACTTGACTCTTTCCTTAATCCAGAAAATTTGAATGCACACGATACTAACAGTCAGGAAAGGTTTGTTTAATACCATCGCAATATCAAAGTCAAATCTAGTGATATAATGCATTGACCATTTTAACAAAAAAATTGTAACTTAGTTTGTATGTTCTCGCAACACAAACTTTACACAATTGTGCACACTAAGTTCAGTTATTTTTAGTCAGCTTATCTTTAATGCACAACCAGAAAGTCAGAGCTTTGGAGTTCCTAAGATCAATGAACACCATATGTCGCGGTGGAGGGCGGTCAGTGACTGCCTAACACCTGGGCCGCCTAAGCGGTTGATTTTTTTTATAAATATTTTTATACATAATTATATATTACCATACATTCATATTATTGCAAGTTGACTGTGAAATAATCACCAAACATTCATATGATATTACCAACACAGGTAGTGTTCACTGCGGAGGTGGGGTGTTCACAGGGCGGCGGTGGACGGTTCGAGGCAGGGGGTGGGGTGGGGGTGACTGGGCTGGTAGGGCTATTATGATTTGGAAGATATAGTGTATAAGTGTATTAATAATTAATGTTTTTTTAAAATTTGTTGACTTTGACCGCCTCGCCCGTCCTTGGTCATCTTCTACCGCCTAAACAAAGGCAGTGCGGTCGACGGACGCCTCCTCACCTGCCATTTAGAGCACTGCTTGCGAGCTACTCGAATAAAATGACTGCATTAAATTTTTCGAGCTTTTCGAGTTCAAGCTCAAGTAACTCGATATATACAAGAGGAGCTCGAGCACGAGCACGAAGTAGGGGAAATTAAAATCGAGTCGAGCGAGGCTCGGGTCACTGTGAACCACTAGCATATTGTGTCAATATTCACATGCAGGAAAAAAAAGATGGCATTGACACTAAATTTTGGTACAAAGGTACCTCAGTTCCTCCACAGAATGCTTTAGCTCGATAATCTCAAGCTGTGACTGCTTAATGATATTCTCCAGAGCACTAGCCTGGTCGTAGAATAATGATTAACAACTGGAAAAGAAAATCAAGAAGAAAACAAAATCATGCTAAAAAATATGAGTACCAGAGCATATACTTCATCCTCCTCTGACTCGCCAGTACCCAATTTTCCTTTAGAAGGCTGAAATTTGCTGAACTTATAATCTATACCGGCCTCTTTTAAACCATTTTCTGCAACTTTAAACAGTTTGTTTGTTTCAGATGACAAGTCAACTGAACTTCGCTTCGACAATGTACTTCTAAGTAAAAACCCAATTTGTTCTTTCTCATTCACTAATTGTGTAATAGTCTCACTCAGATTTTTCATTTCACGAGTCTTATCCTCTATTGAATCCCTAGTTTTCTCAACAACAATTTTACTCAATTCATATATGGACTTCATTCCGGCTAAAGACGATCTAATATTTTCCTCATTTGACTCTTGAGCAAGGAATAGGGACTCAGACAATTCTAATGATTTTTCAGCATCAACAATTTTCATAGCTTTATACATTTCTCCATGGATACCAGACACAAAATTCAACTGATCAATCAAAAACGGTCTTTGTGTCTCCATTTTCGATTCATACTCACTCACCAATAATTTCAATCTTGACAGCTCACTCTCTATTGTGTCCTGCTTTTCAAAAATTCTCTTTCCAATTCAGCCATTTTCCCATTTTTCTCATCCATGGATTGTTTCAAATTCTCAATTTCCTCACTTTTCTTTGCCACTTCCTCTCTCAACCCACCAATTGTTGCCTCAAGCTGTGAAACTTCGATGGCGATCTCATAATTCCTATGGTCGACCAATTCACGAGCCTCATTTCTTGCTTTGAAACTTGATTCAATCTGTTTTACAAGTTCCTCCACGATATCATTTGTCCTCTTAATTACACTATATGCCACAGCTGGCAATCCAGAATACTTATTAGACTTTGGCAACCCATTCCCTCCAAAATGTTTATAACTACTCACTTTCCTTGATATCTTCTCGGTCCCACTAACAAGCATAGACGATCCCGTTTCCATTTCTATCCTTGTCGCCTCCCTCGCCTTCTCTACCTCCTCAAGCTGCTTCAAAACCTCGTCTTTTTGTGTCAATGCCTCTTCTTTCAACTTAATTTCTTCTTTCAACTCCTGACTAACACTATCCAATTTCCTCAAAGCTTCCTCCTTCCCATTCACTGCCTCATCACGCTGCCGTGAGAACTCATCTCGTTTCTTGAGGGCCTCGTGGCACAACACCTTAAGCCGATTAAACGAAACTTGGATATCATTTTTCGAATTCTCAGCCGCCTCACGAGCTATTCTCTCACGATCAAGTTCTGCAAGGATTTCCCTAAACTTCTCCACAGATATACTTTCTGGTGTCTTAATATCAATATGCACCGGATCATCTGCCTCAACATCGCTCAATACGTCGTTTTCCTCGACACTCGACATCAAGCAAAACAATATATACAACAATTCACAGAAATAGCAAGCACCCACTACAAAAGATCCATCATTTAACTCCAAACACACAATCAAAACAAAAATAACAATAAAGATCGGGATATTGCAAATGCCTAGGGTAGAAAAACCCAAAAAAGAATAACCGAAGAAAATAAAAGTAATACCCACAAGAAGAAATGGAATTAATTGACGCAGTATGCAACAATGATTGAAAGTTACGAAGTAAAAGCTTCAGCAGGAAATCGTACCCGCCACCCGGATAATCTATTGAGCCCAACAGAAGAGATGAGGAAAAATAAATTCCAGAAAGAAAACCAACAAGGTACCCATCAGTCTCCTTCCTTAGTTATAATTTCATTTCATCATCATTATTTTAAGTATTATTTTTGATTCTGTAACAAATAAATAATTGAAATATATAATTTAGTCGTAAAAATTCCCATTATCAAACTATATTGACTTATTCAAAAAGAATAATATAATTTGATGGAGACATATTCAGCTTTTTTTTTTTTGACGGAGGTAAATAATATGAACTGAGGTAGCTCATAGATTAAAATTTTTTTTAACTTTATAAATAAATATTACTATAATCGAAACATAATTTGAAATTTCTCAGACTAAAATATATACTATCTATACTTTTATATTATAAACTATTTTACTTTAATACTTGATCGTACCAAATTTTGTTTATCAAATTACCTCTCGCCATAATAATATTATTAAAAAAACAAAATATAACAAGATTGAAATTCAAACATTGATTGGAGATTAAAAAAAAAATTTATTTTGATATCATTATATTTCACACATAAATTGAATATAAAAATTGTATTTTAATTACATGCTGGCATGCGGTACAGTTACGACAAAGATTCAACAAAATATGAAGAAAAATCAGTAAATATGAATATTAGTTCGGATCGAAGGTCTCAATCAGGCAAACGTAATATCCCGGCCATGTTCCAGGGATTACTCTTTTATAGTTAGATTATGAAAATTTGTTTTAAAATACATGGATAAAACATAAAATGTTATATAAATATTGGCCAAAAATAGGAATTTGAAGACAATTTTTGGGATTTCTAATATGAAATTGGCTAGTGAGACAAAATTCAAATGACGAGTTTTTTGTATGAGAATTTTTGTTTTTGGATTTTATAGAACGTTTCCGAACAAAGAAAGAAAGAAATAAATAAATAAAAAGATCTATGACTCTTATGGAACGAAGCTCGCGATAGAATGTATTACTTTATAACTTATTCATCTTTGTTTTAGTTCTTATCTTATTATAGCTGATGATCGAACAAGTTGACAACAAATAGAATAACATCATCACTTTCGAAAATGACTAATACTTAGTAGGTTTCTTGTAAGATGGTCTCACGGATCTTTACTCGTGAGACGAGTTAATATTGCTCATATTTACAATAAAAAAATAATATATTTAGCATCAAAAGTAATATTTTCTCATGGATAACTTAAATAGAAAATTCGTCTTACAAAATTTACTTATGAGACCATCTTACAAAAGTTTTTTAAATGATTCGTCTATGAACCTACACCACTCTATAAATATTAAATAACATTGTGTTTACACATTCAATGCCATCCCAAAAGTCTTGATCCAAAAGACCCAAAAACAAACATGAGGATTTCCTTCCATTTCTGCCTCTATATTTTGGTCAATCCTCCGCTTTTCTTCTTATTCGCTGGAGCTCTCGTGGCGTCACAGCCACTCTCCACCGACTCGCGGTGGGTCGTGGATGAATCCGGTCATCGTGTGAAACTCGCTTGCGTTAACTGGCCCTCACATCTGGAAGTGATGGTGGCAGAAGGGCTGAGCAAGAAACCAGTGGATGTTATTTCTAAAGAAATAGTTGACATGGGATTTAACTGTGTTAGGCTAACATGGCGGCTTTTCTTGTTTACTGATGACACATTGGCTTCTACTAGTGTGAGACAGTCTTTCAAGAATCTTGGGTTGATAGCCTCCATCTCAGGTTTTCAGAAGAATAATCCATCCATCATTGATCTTACTCTTATTCGTGCTTATCAGGTTAGTCAATTTATATATACATGATCAGCATTCAGCAAATGAAGATACAAGTTACAGACAATTATCCAGTATGGCGAAGACCTGTTTTATTTAGGATTATGATCATTGCATCGCTCGATTTCGCTGTTGCTCCACGTCTTCAAATCGTAGGCACCAATGAAGGGGGAACAGGGACAATATCAAAAACGTCAACAGAAGTGTGACCTTAGTAATTAGCCACCTGAATAATTCAAGTCGCGTAGTTATATTAATTTTATGGTTCAAATTAATCTAAGCATCTAAAAGTGTAAACATTCTTGACTGGATCAAGATGTAAATGGACGGTGACCCATAGCAATGACAAATGAGCAAATGCCGGGCAATTAGAATTCTGGTGTAGAAATATTCTTCCTCAACTAGTTGACTAGAATTACGGTGGTGTGTTTGGAAGAATATTCTTTAAAAAAAATATTTGTGATCTTCAAATCTTTTGGCTACTATTTTAAACTTATATAAGAAACCCATATCACAAAATCCTTTTTACATCCGAAATGATTTGAACGCAATTACAAGGATTTTTCCTCATCTACTCATGATTAATAGATTTCTGTGTAGTGTTAATATATTTAAATCACCTGACGCTAAAATTGGAAGATTTTCAGGCAGTGGTGGCTAGTCTTGCCAAGAACAATGTGATGATCGTGTTGGACAACCACACGAGCAAGCCCGGATGGTGTTGCAGCAAACTCGATGGCAATGGGTTCTTCGGAGACAAGTATTTTGACCCGGATCTGTGGCTCAAGGGCCTAACCAAAGTTGCCACCATTTTTAATGGCACCAAGAATGTAGTTGCAATGAGCTTGAAGAATGAACTCAGAGGCCCTAAACAGAATGTCAACGATTGGTACAGGTGTGTATACTTGTTATATACAACTACAGTCTACAAGTTTGAAAAATATAGAACTGGGTGAATTTAATAAATAGTAATGTCCCCAACTACATAAATGTTACAATAGAATATGCTCGATTCAAACAACACAATGTGTTAGAATATGGTTCACCTGACATTCCTCATCACGCAAGTGAAAGAAAAAGTTCAAAAACTTTGCACACTTTAGGCTAAGGAACTCAGTTGCTATCCCGACAATGGATTGAAAACAAAACCGTCATCGAAAATTGTAAGCAAAACAACTTTGCAGACTCTTTACTTATCTTTGATGATAAAACCTCTGTTAATGCCATTATAATCGAATAGGTACATGCAGAAAGGAGCAGAAGCAGTGCACGCAGCAAACCCAAATGTTCTCATCATTTTATCAGGGCTGAAATTTGACAGAGATCTCACTTTTCTCTATAAAAAACCAGTGGGCCTAAATTTCGCAAACAAGACCATATTCGAGCTTCATTGGTATGGTTTCTCAAACGGCGCCGCATGGCAAACAGTAAACCCTAACCAATTATGTGGTCGAATAGTAAATGACATCAGGAGAAAGGCATGCTTCTTGATAGACCAAGGATATCCGTTGTTTTTGAGTGAGTTTGGGGTGGACATGAAGGGAATTAATGCCAATGACATCAGGTACTTGAATTGCTTTTTGGGGTGGGCAGCTGAATTAGATTTGGATTGGGCATTGTGGGCACTTACTGGGAGCTATTATCTACGAGATGGAGTCGTTGGATTTGATGCAACATATGGAATATATAATCGGGATTGGAATGAAGTAAGAAACACAAGTTTGCTTCAAAAGATATCTGTTCTTCAGTATCCTTTTACAGGTAATTCAGAAGTTCTCGAGATGGATACAGCAAGTTTCTTTACTTCTTAGTTTAAGAAGTCAAGGATTGCGGATGTATTAACATATGGTTGTCGCCCAAGGTATCAACAAATGTAACCGGTTGTTGAGCTTTTCGAATTGGCTCAAACAATAAGTCGATTCCAAATCAAAATTATCAAACTTTGACTGAGCTCTAGAATGTTCGAATATTTTTTAGACCAATCCATCTAATAGCTCGAAGGGATATATTGCTCAACAGTTTTACAAATATAATCAAAATTAAACAGAGTTTATGAACTCGAGCTGTAGTTCGAGCCTTTGTTTGATAGATCTCAAGATGTATTTCAAACCAAACAAATTGTGATCGAAATCAAACAATTATCTGAGCCATCTTCGAGCCAGTAACAGAATTTTGAGCTTGGGTTCAAATGTTCGGCTCTTTAGTTTCCTTTGCACCCAAGGCATGTCTTTAATGCAGTGAAGTGACAGTGATACTGACTCTTTGAGCATCTATAACTTGTCATTCTCGAGTACTATGTAGTTGCTACATGGATCAATAACCTGAGTATTCGTGTCAAATTCTAATGAAAAGTTTTTGGTGAAAAAATGCAGGGCCAGGGTTTACCGAAGCAAGTGAGCACAAAATACTCTTTCATCCTATGACAGGCCTGTGCGTCAAGAAGATGTCGTTGCTAGAACCACTGGTGTTAGGTCCATGTTCCAAGGCCGAAGCATGGAGTTATACGAGTCACAAAACCTAAATAATAATGGGTAAATATATGTGTCTACAAGCAGATGATATGCAGCAGCCTGCAAAGCTCGGTTTTATTTGCAGCGACGCCAGTTCGAAATGGAAAGCTATTTCATACTCTAAGATGCATCTATCTTCAAAACTTGGAAATGGCAGCACTGTTTGCTTGGACATAGATTCAGATAACGCAGTTGTCACTAATAGTTGCAAATGCTTGAACAAGAAAGACCATGAATGTGACCCAGGAAGTCAGTGGTTCAAAATTATCGACAGCACTAGACGTACTACTAATAGGAACTTCTTCCATGCGATGAGCTTAATGGTGAGAATTATAGTCAAGAATTTCTTGAGTAGTATTATCCAGCTGTGGCCTATTTCAACACGACAATGGTTTGCATCGGCAGATTCAATTCAGTAGTTTATATTCACTGTGTTGTTGTATAAAGTTTGAAAATCAAGATACTTGTCACAAGATAACAGATAACTGAAACAGAACCACAGATTTCTACAGACCAACTTGAACTCTTAATGTACAGATTTATGTCTTTGCATTTTTGCCCCATTATTAACAACAATATCTATGATGACCCATTTTGAGTCTTATTCAAGGATAACTCGAATGGGATGAACTATAAGCTATAACTATTCACCGGAATTCGTCACGCACAGATACACACACACATATATATATATATGCCATTTTTTTGTTATTATTTAAAATATGAACTAAAAATTACAGAGTAAGTCTCTTGGGAGACGGTCTCACAGATCTATATCCGTGAGACGATTTGACCCAATCTATATTTACAAAGAAATGTAATACTTTTGACACAAAAAATAATATTTTTTAAGAACCAGGTCGTGTAAATGATCTGTCTCACAAAATTGATCAGTGAGACGTTCTCATAAGAGTTTTTATAAAAAATACAAGATACTGAACATAATGGTTTGTGTGAACTTAAATTATGAGAGTGGTTTCTAATTCAAGTAGCCTAAGTTGAAAGTTGTTATTCCTAAAAATGTGAACTCCCATTATGCCAATCTATTAGAAAATGCAAATTAGATAACATAATTATTTAACCTACAGCTCAAGAAGACCTGAGAAAGATCATAGTTACCAGAAGCGCGAGCGAGGCAGGATGATATCTCAGTCCGTGCACGAAAGGCACCCACCCCAAAGGCATGTGTATCCTACATCCAGTCTAGGAATAAAAGCATGGAGAAGGATTTCATGTTCTTGTTTCAATACGAACTCCTTTCTGGTTGTCTCATGTTCTTCCTCCGCATTGCTTCATTCGGTGTTTTCAACTCACAAATTTGCAATAACTCGAGTTTTAGTGCCCACATTGTCTGATACCAGGCGTTGATCTAGCGAGGTGCTGCAAAAACGATTGAACTTTTATGTATAACTTTCTTATATGTTCAGCCCCCAAATTTATTCTTCTCTACCACCTCCCATGTTGATGGAACACACAAGGAAAACCCTAAATCCTCCTCATTTAGCCCCAAAATTTGAACTTCAACCCAATTCAAGACTCAAACTTGAAACAAGCAACATAAAATCATAGAAGGAACTGAACCCTCCAAAATGTCAAATCCAGCTTACGTGCCCATTACGCAGAAATTAGTTTTTCACCCAAAAATTCGATCTTTTATTGAATATACTCTACAATACAATATACCAGGTACTATCCATTTCACTCAATCATGGGACAGAAACTCAAATTTGATGCAAACATCAACCTCAAATCGATGAAAGAGTTTTAACAGGATCTAAACCTGTAAAGCAGCTGACACTTGGCCCATGAAATTACAAATTTAGAGTGGCTTCTTACCAAAGGATCCTTGAGGGGCGTGATCATTTCGGATGCAGCGAAACAATTTCTACTAACACGAATGCAAAATCCATCAGCAAGAAGATTTTCATTTTTTTTTACAGGTTTTAAAAAAGATAATTTAACCTTTTTGAAAAAGTAATATAAATCAATTGAAATATCTTTAATAATTAAAAATCCCTTATAATTTTGTTTTGTGAATTCTTTCTACTATTTTCATAGAAGAGAAAACCACCAAATGAATTTTAAGTTTTCCCGAAACAACTTCTACATTTTAAAACAAAATTATTGACTAAAACGTTTCTAAAATAATTATAATTATATAATATAAATTACAAAAATTTAAAGCTTGATCTTTCAAGTTTAAACAAAATGCATTAGAATTTAAGAAGATAATTTTAAATGATTATTCACAATTTACTTTAAAATATATTATTTATTTGATTAATTATACACAAAACGATGTTCAAAAACTCGTATGAGACCGTATTATTTATTATTTTTGTAAGATATATATTTCACCTGACTCGATCCATGAAAAATATTATTTTTATGAAACATATTATTTTTTACTTTAAATATAGACCAGAACGATTCGTCTCATAAATATAGATGTGTGAGATCATCTCACGGATATAACCAGTTGAACTCTAACAAATATAATGACATAAATTCCTCAAAAAAAAATCTAATGATCTAAAATATAGAGAATTTGTCTTTATCTTAACTGATTACGCGGACATAATTTAGAAAAAAAAGAATTCGATATGCCTAGAAAAGCAGAACAAAATTTTATCTGTATTAATTTATCTCATCGACGTTGCCATTTAAATGGAAACATGATCAGAAAAATTCCCAAACGAATCAAATCAAATCTAATTACCAATACTTTTGCATCAATGTACGTACGTACCCCGCCATGCAGATCAACCAAGCGCCGCATACAAGAATTCAACAAAAGATAATCATTAATACAAGATTTATCAAAAAATTAATTAAATTTAATACTATTGTAAAAGCCCCTTAACTTTTTATTTATGAAAAGAAAAACGGATTATCTATGAACTTCGTGCTATAGAATTCAAACACAAACAAAGAAGAAAAACTTTCTGATGACATTAAATCATGTGTAATAGCAGAATAGTAAATTCTTGTGAATTATTCCGGTGACTTATGTTGATGGAGATCTCAAATTTGAGACGAGATGTGATTCAAGATTTAGGCGTAATTAATATAATCATCATAAGATTAAACTGTACGTATAATATAGATGTATAAGAAGATAAATACGTATAAAGCAGAGAGTTAGCTAGCCATAATTCTTCTGAAACAGGCGTTTGGAAAATCTTTGGTCTCTCCCATGTCGATAGAGATTTGGAGAAGGTGGTTTTCGTTTCCTCGGGGCCGGCGGGCATCGCAGTATTCTCGGGATTTTCGAACTTGGAGAAGTTGGAGTCTTGGAACCATCTCCTTCTTCTCCACGATCTTCATCTTTTTTCTCGGACGCTGTTTCCGCCATTGTCATCGGCTTCATGACTGGACTGCACAGAGATATCACAGCATTAATCCCACGTATTTCAGGCTCCGCAGTATCTTCCTCGGGTTGATTGATCTTTTCCGAAATACCCATCTTAACTTAGTGTTGAGATTTTCGAAGAGTTTTGAAAATATATGCAGAAATCGGAATAAGGAAAATCTTGCATAAAATATCTTGAGAGAAAAAGGGTCGGAAAAAGTTGATTTTTTTGTTGGTTCGAAGTTGAAGTTTGAGCGACAACGTAACGTGACATAAAAAAATTTCTCAGAATTGAGCTTTGTAGTATATATAATGGAAGAGTCCTAGCCGAGTAAGGCGGGGACGGATTGGGCCGTTTCGCCTGTTGTTTCCTTCAAGCTACGAAATTCTTAAGAATTAATTGTCAAGTTAATGATGTCTTAAGTTCTTTTAATCCTTTTTTAATTGATGGATACAAGATTGTAACAATTGAATCTCGAACTCGTGATCTCATTTTAAATTTGTGATTTTGCATATAAGCTACAAATCATGACTAAATTCTTTTAATTATGTATTAGTTTACCGGACCCTTACTCAAGGTTCATATTAATTAACTATTATTGAATATTTGACAAGCCAATGTGCCCCACGCCCGTGATACCAAGAGTCAAGAAAGTTTATCAAGTCCAATGCATTCAGGAATAAACAAGCCAATTAAATACTTCTTTACTTGTAATTAATTGCTCATAAATAAAATAAATTGGAAAGTTATGACCACAAGGAGAACGCGCTTATGCCTCCAGATTGAGATGGACCAAGGAAATAATTGGGGTAAGGGCCCTGACAAATTTATATACTTCAATTATAAGGGAAAATTTGCTAGAGCAACAACAAAAGCAGGTCGATGCCGGTTAATAATGAGCTAACCTCGGGGTACTACCCGGAGGGAGCATCCAATGGTCCAATTTTTATCATGGCCAAGAAAATGTCGAAAGTATAATATTCGACAGAGCTGAGTTAGTTTACAATCTATGAAGCATAAGGGAACTGTAAGATTCATGTCTTTTTGAACAAGATGAGATAAAACACAATAGTATACGATAAACTTTTGAACATGTAGCGTGAAATTCACTACGTGAAGGCAATAAGCAAGACGTTTCAACCCTATTACATTCTGGAATAGCCTCTGTAGTCTTCATACTGCTCCATGAATTCGTCGTTGAATTTCTTGAAACTCGCCATAATTTCAGGCATATCTTCCTCAGCTGGTAAGATGGTGGTTCTCAAATGAAAAACCCTGATTAAAGATTGCTCAATTAAGCTTCGTTTCAAATGCAATTTTCATTAACTAGACAGGGAGGACACAAATATGGGTGAAGTAGGGATAAACTCACCCTTCTTTTTGCCCAAAACCTGAACCAGGGACCGTGGAAATGCCTGTGGCTTCAAGAAGTTTGAGACAGTAGAAAACATCAGGTACTTTACCAGCCTTTTTAGCAACCTCTATCGCTTTCGGGGGTAAGCGTATTTGTGGGAAAGAATACATGGCACCTGAGTTTACATTTTGACTCGAATCAATAAATTTTCTTCAGTCAAGAGAAAGGGAAACTATAGGTAATTGATTTCATCATCTCTTAAGTGCACTGTACCTTCTGTAAAATTGCAAACCACATTTCTACAGCTATTGAATCCATCTGTCATTATCCGAGCCCTCTTCCTCAATGACTCGAGGATGCCTTTGCTGAATAGAGACAAAAAACAATCATGAGAAATCCCACATTTGCATATAAGAGGATGGATACAAGAAGCATACCTCTCGCTGATAAATTTTTCGTACGAGATATCCCCGGGTTTAAGAGGATTCACCATAAGTCCCATCTGCATATTGAATAATACAACCACCAAGATTTTATCTATGTTTTTTGAAAATGTAAGCTGGAGAAATGACCTTAACAGATGCATAACCTAATATAAGTTGATAATGTGCGCTTAGATTGATGAATTTGATTTGGAGAGTGATTTGGAGAGAAGTATTTTGATTCGATGAATGAATTTCATCTTAACTTTATATAGAGTGGACTTGAAATTCACTTAAATTTTATTAACCAAATAAGTCAAGGAATTTCAAAGTCATCGTTTCAAATCTATTGATCCAATCACAACGAAAGTGTCACTAACAAACAAATACGACATCATTTGACTTACAAATATTTGTCCAGGGACGGTAGGACTGAGAGATATGGAGGAAACCTTGTATATCTCCTCTACTGTCTGAAACAACAAAAGGCACAAGCATGAGAAAGGAACTAAAAAAACTGTATGTATATACACTAATATCAACATACATATTGCTAGATTAAGGCCTTAAAACTTTGAAATGTTATGTAATATCTAATATTTCGATTTAAACCTTTGGAGATATATTGGTCATCTCGAAGTATCCACCACGTTGCCCGCATTCTCCAAAATAACCTTTCGAGACAGTGTGAAAAGAAACAAGTTCAATCTCTTTGCTCATTGGTGGTCCCATATCCATCAGAACCTTTCGAGTATTGTACGACGAGAAGCCATCAGAGCATAAAAGATCTAAGAAAATTATGCGATAGCATTTAACATCAGTTTATCAGATTATATATACCTTTCTTGCACTTATGAAAGGGCGCTCATCTTGGTACACATTTTGTTGATAAACTTCATCACCAATCAATACCAAATTGTTTTGGTAACAGAATTTCAACACTTCTCTGAGATTTGCTTCACTCAGACACTGTCCAGTCGGGTTTCCGGGGTTTATGATCACCATGGCTCTTACCTTACCACAACCAAAAAGTTAGAAGATGCAAAATAGTAAAATACATCAGATTATTTTACGTCAATGATAAGAAGAAACACAAAATAATGCTTACAGTAATTCCTTGAGACCGAGCTTTTGCGATGGACTGATTAAGGTCCATAATGTCAAGACCCCAATTTGCAGACTCTTCAAGATAATACGGAACCAGAGAACCACCCAGTAAAGATATTGTCGCCGAGTAAAGAGGATATTGTGGGACAGGGACCAAAATCTATGAAACAAAATTTTCAGCAATCTAGCATAAAATACGCATGGGCACAAGAAGATCCAAGGAAAATTACCCCATCAACAGGGCCACGAATAATGGCATTCAAAATCTGCATAACTCCTTTGCTGGCACCATCTGTCAGAAATATGAGGTCCGGATCACTGCATTAATGCAACAATTTAAATAATCATTTTGAATTCGATAAATCCAGTATAAAAAAGCCTTAACTAAAGCATCGTTCAAGTATTACAACCTTTGATATCCATCACGTCTCTCAATGAACTCTGCGACTTCTTTCCTTACTCCAGGAAGTCCACGTGAATCGCTGTAAGCACCTGAGATCAATTAAAAATATTTGATTGGTCTTAACTTAAACCATGTTCCACGTTACAACGACCCACTAAATAATGTCATGGATAATAATGAATTCAGCTATTCTTGATGCATTTCCTTTATGTTGAAAAGTCAATCTTGACAAGACAGGTGGATTCAAATGACTTTTTATATAACAGCACAAAAATTGAAAATTTCCAAATCTTACCTAGACCCCCTGGAGTCATTGAAAGATAATGCTTGGCTCTAGCAATAGCATCAGCAGGAAATAAGAGCCCCACATTTGGATCATCGAGTAGGAATGGAGCTTGGCAGAGTGCAACCACCTGCATCGTTCTTTCTTTTCAATTAACAAACCTCAGTGGCAAAAACAACAGTTACACACACAAACACACACTCTCTAAAACCTGCCGAGGAAAGGTAAGAGGTTTCTGCCCAAGAGCATGAGGATTGCCCACATTGGTGAATATGATCTGCATTAAGAATAACAGGATCATGAGACCGGGAAAAAAGCACCAGTAGATAATTCTTTTAGTTTATTTTCTGCAGAATACTATCATTTATATTCAGCCACTGACGTGCATTATATTTGAAACTATTTTCAAGAGGATAAAAAAGCCATTTTGTAACAAAATGGTACTGTAAGTCCTGAGTTATAACAAGTACAATTTACCTTCTTCCCTTCCTTCTGAAGCTCAGAAGCACGAAGATACAGCTCTCCTCGGACAGCATACTGACATTTCTTGACATTTTCATTCAAATTCTCGTAATCCATTGACTTAGACGACATGATGCAGTACGAGCTTTCTCACAACCGGGCAAATTACCAGATGTGGAGGCCTAATTGCTATGCACCTGAAAATTGTGTTCATTTATCTGGTTTGGGAATAAGTGTGAACATGCAAGACAAATGATGAGAATGGCTTAAACTCGCATTTCCAATAGGATCTTTTGCACCACCCATAAACAGAGACACACACTCTTTCATAGTATCCCATTTACGAGCAAGATTTTCAAACAAATGCATATAAAAAGTCAACAAATTGCTAAAGAATCAAGAAATCTCAAAAGGAAACGAGCTTTCTTAAACGAAAGATTAATTCAATGCAATTTAATCAAGTGCCATCCAAGAATTCCAGACGAAGTAAGATATACGGGAAAATTGATCACAAAGGAAAAAAGAAACACAAACACCACGCAAATCATTCTCCATGTAAAAGATGACATGAAATACATTTTTTTTTCATGTTAAGCTCCAATTGAATCACATTTAAACAGGGGCGGACCCAATGGGACGGTGGATTGAACCACACCAACTCAAAAGAATGAATTTAATGCATAAATCTTCTGAAACATTTAAGTTACGCCTCTATTCCGTTGAGCCACACTCCGGGGTTTCTGGGTCGGCACCCACACAAAACACACAACCGATCAAGAAAATAAGGGGAAAAAATCGATCTTTTTCGTCTCTCTCTCGAGACTGATTTCCCCCCTGAACAAAAAACACCAAAATTGACATGATTGAACACTACTAAACATCTTCTTGATGCGTTTTGTTTTCTCACTAACATGTCAACAGTTAAAGTAGCTACCTCTGAAGCTCTCCCGGGTGGACTGTCACATAAAAACCCACTAAAATAAAAATGATGTTTTATTTTTTGGTATATTTTTGGATATCTATATTTGTAAAGTGGATAGTCATGTTTATGTGGCAAAATGAGAAGACATATATTCTGGGGCAGAACCACAACCACTGAAGAGGATTGGATGGTTTTTTTTGGAATTTTGGGGAATTGTTTTGAGTTTGTGATAGAAGAAGAGTGGCTCTACTTCAATTCGAACTCAGTTCTTATTTGCGGATGCAGCTGCTCGTTAAAATTTAATTATGTATAATAATTTTGGCAAAACACAGGCAATACAAAACATGTCTAAATCGTCGGGCCGCAAGTGGACAATATTTTGGCTGATTGACAAATTACAATCCTCGTAACGGAGAATATACGACTTGGGTTGCAATTTCTCAACTATATATATATCTATACTATATATACTATATTATTAAAGAAGAGACTTTTATAGTAACTAATTTTTGGTGTAATCAATACTCTCAAATCAAAAAGAGAATTGATCTATGGTCAATTTTTGAACAAATAAATAAAAATTTTGATTTGGCAGTTCCGTCTATCACTTTATTATGTCATGGTCTGTTTTACAAATTATATATATTAATAAAGTGTTAATAAATTAATGCAAGTCGGAGAAAGCATTTGTTTTTTGGTCATGATATTGTAGGTTCAATTCTTACTTGGGTTTTTTTATTTTTTTTCTATTTATTTTTTTAGTTCATATATCAAAATTACANTAAATAACATGTAGTTTAGCGGATAAAGCATTTGTTTATTGGTTATGAGGTTGTATGTTTAATTCTTACTAGGATTTTTTTATTCTTTTTTTTCTATTTATTTTTTTAGTTCATATATCAAAATTACAGTGTAGTCACTCACTATTTCTTATACTTATATTTTGATCTTCATTTAAATATAAACCAAATAAATTATAAAAAATATCGTACAAGCACGCAACGCGTGCGTCGGTGTACTAGTATATACTAGTGTTTTTATGCATATGTTGCGTGCTTGTATAACTGATTTATTATTTGGATCACAATGACGTAAGTATATTAAATCAAATATAATTTATAGAAGATAATGTGTGAATATTTGTTGAATTTAAAGAAAATGAATATTAATTTGTAAAAGGTAATGTGCAAATATTTGAATTTTTTGATAGATGTATTTTCGTAAAAATCAAGTGATGCCACATAGCCACACCTGGATTACAATGATGCAAATATATTAAATATGTAATTTGTAGGAGACGATGAATGAATATTTGAATTTAAAGAAAGAGTATATTAATTTGTAAGAGATGATGTATGAATATTTGAATTTATTGATATGAGAACTTTGGTAAAAATCTATTGGTGTTACAAAGTCACACCAAGTTCTGTTGGCAAAAACTTGTGTGAGACGGTCTCACGGGTCGTATTTGTGAGACGGATCTTTTATTTGGATCATCCACAAAAAAGTATTACTTTTTATGCTAAGAGTATTACTTTTTGTTGTGAATATGGGTAGGTTTGACCCGTCTCACAAATTAAGATCCGTGAGACGGTCTCACATGAGACTCACTCAATTATGTTAGTATAAGGTTGTTTTTCTAAATATTTAATTCTGGTTTTTAATTGATTTTTATAATTTTTAATGATTTGGAATTAATAAAGTATTGCATATTTAAAAATGTGTAACAAAAAATTGCATTCCACCACTTTCGACTAGGTAAGATTAGGTTAAAAAATTGTTAACTCTTACTCCTAAATTACGTAAAATGGTAGAAAATTTTAAAATTGAACGTGATTCATTATGGTAGACCGAACGTTTGTCATTTTACCAAAAATTATAGCTGATGATAATTATGCAACTTAAATATTTTAGACCGCACAGCATCCCAAGTACAAAGGTTCGATCGTTCTCAGCAGGGACAACTATTGCATATCAATAATATATATACCAATAATTGCACTACTTGCAATCAATGAGAATCGAACTCATGAGACATTGGCTATGATATCAATTGTTAAGATCAAGTGTTTATCACTGTGTCAAAAACTATAGCTGATGGTAATAGTACAATTCAAATTTTTTAAACCACATAGCAGTACAAACGCAATGGTTCGAGACAAAAACTTGTGTGAGACGGTCTCATGGGTCGTATTTATGAGACGGATCTCTTATTTGGGTCATCCATGAAAAAATATTACTTTTATGCTAAGAATATTACTTTTTATTGTGAATATGGGTAGGGTTGACCCGTCTCACGGTCTCACATGAGACCCACTCATGATTCGATTGCTCTACTCAACAAAAACAATTATTACACTCAACCATTATAATTTAATTCAAATAAATAACTGAAATGTGATATCGCAATACATGATTTTTTATTATATTTATAATATAATAATATTGCTCTTAATTCTTAATTATTTGTAATAAATATTAAAAATTCAACGCAGATTTTATATATTTGTCTCCACATTGTACAATGTTTGTCTTAGGCCCATTGGTATGGATCGTATTGTGCATGTGATAGCTGTTGCTGCATGATACTATAATAATATTTAATAATCATAACATCCATCATATTTTAATTTTAGGGCAATTTTTTTAAAAAATAAATAAATAAACATTCAGTTTTAAATAAATAAATAAATCAAATCATATGATCATTCTTAAAAGAGTTATAATTTATGACGGAAATGAAGCGTTTAAATTAGCTGAAAACAATGGAGAAAAACAAAAGTTTTAAAAAAAAACTCAATATCTTGTTACTTAGCACATATATTAAGATCAAAAACGAATTTAGATAAAGTGAATAAACTCTTTTAAAATATATTTTTTTAAAAACAGATAGCAAGTGACTTTAGTCGAGGTTAAAAGCTAATGTTTATTCTTGAACAGTTAAATGCAGCAAACCACTAAAAATTGTATTTGAAGTGTGGAAAACTGGATTCAGTGAACTAAAGAACACATATGACTTAAATTTAACCAGAGTTAGAACCAACAAATATATATATAAACAACTTGAAATAAAAGATACATGATTTTTATGGAAGTTCGAAAGAAATCATTCTCGTCTCACCGTCTTCTTTTGTGAGGAAAAATTTCACTAAAATACTTTGATCAATACAACTTGTAAGGATCCATTTTAGCCAATTAACCCTAACAGTTGAAACTCTAAGTAAAACTTATTAACATTCAACTGTCTATACAAGAACACGAGGTTTAGACTGGTAAACCACAAACACTCTTTCACAAAGCTCAATAGATGCAATAGAGTGAATAAAACAAGTCCATGATCCTGAATGATCGGATGACATTAAAGGGTTTAGCACATGCTAGGAGAGAAGTTTGATATTTTTCAACGAGGCGTGCTCGAGAACTCAAGATTGCAAGGCAAGATTTCACATATTTAGAGGAAGAAGTCTAAAATGTCGATGATGAATTCCTTATAAACTCGAAGTTCCAATGTTAACAACTACTTACACAATGTTCGACTTTGTTCACATCAGCCGACAAAAAAACTAGGAATGCTAGGTATGTTTTGTGTTCATATTCTTCATATATAGTATGCCATAATAAATGAATCTTGGACTTTATCCAAATATAGTAAATTGGTAGAAAAAATGTCATTTCTAATCTTTTGACGCAATGAAAAATTATTTTTCCCAAATAGACATGGGGCCTTAAGAACTGGTCCGTCCATTTACTGATATTGAATCTGCAAAAGTCCATTCAATATAAGAAAAGAATTTGAGTTTATAACAACATATTTTATTTAACTTCATTTTGGTATTAAAGTTCATAAAACATTGTCATCTTCTAACTTTGTAATTTATAGATGCAGAGTATCAAAAGAGATATTTTACATTATTTCATTTATGAAGTCTGATAAAGAGAGATCGACTCATTTATATTTTTTGGATAATATAATTCTTTTATATGTGTTCAGTAAGCTAGAAAATAAGAATTTATTTGTATACTATTTAATTTCCTTAATATTATGCGTGAAGCAAGACAAAAACAATTTTGTGAAGAAATAAATAAAGATTATTGGCCGATTAAATATCATAAAACCGATGGAATGAGAAATATATTACTAAATATTATTGCTTAAGCATGTCAAAGACTTACTTCATTTGATTATTTTTTATATGTTAATTGTTGTATATTTTCTACTTTCAAAAATGATGTATTTAGAAGAAGTCTATTAAAATCAAATTATAGTACTTTTAATTGTTTCAATGAAATTGTATATTTCACATAGCACATACATTGAGAAGACTTTTTGCATAAAGAAATTTATTGTACAATTTCGAAACAAAACAGGCTTGTTAAGTTGTTGCATAAAACGCAATTGATTATATAATGTTACGACCAAACGCTTACTACTAGGCCAAAAGCTATAACTGTTAACAATGTACAACTTTATTTTCTTATATTCGTGACAGCACATAGTGCACCTACTTGGGTACTAATGCGTCGGGTTGTTAGGCTCATGAATCCGGAGAGGTGCACGTCTACCTGTTAGTACTGTCTCATATCTCTTAGAGATCGACCTTACCATTTCTCTACTGCCAGCCCTATCCTCGACAGATGTAGTATTACTCGTTAAGATTTGACTTCAATCTTTTTAACTAGCCAATTAGATCAAATGAAGCAGCATAAGCAGTTTGACGCAGGACAATTTCTCAAGAGGGCACTCTTCCTAGTACTACTCTCACTCATGCACGATCAACCCAACATCCTCCCCCAAGAAGTATAGAAATATGCTTCTTGGGAGACTTGAAACCAAGACTTCCTCTGGTACCAATTGTTAGGATCAAGTGATTACCACTCGACCAAAAGCTATAGCTATTAGTCAAGGCACAACTTTATTTTCTTATACTCGTGGCAACACAGAGTACACCTACTTAGATGCTAATGATTCAAACTGTTAGAACCATGAGTTCGGAGAAGTGTTGATGTTATCTCATATCCCTTAGAGATCGGTTTTACCCTTTCCCTACCGCATGTCCTATCCCCAGCAGAGAAATTATTACTCATTAAGAACTGGAGTCACTCTTTCTACGGCAAATGATCAAACGACACAACGTAAGCAGTTTGTAAGACCGAGTGCTTACCGCTTTACCAAAACTTATAGCTGGTGGTAATGGTGCAACTCAAATCTTTTAAACCGCACAGCAACACAAGCACCACAGTTCGATCGCTCTACCAAGCAGGGACAATTATTGCACCCAACAATCTCCCTCCCAATAATTGCACTCTTTGCAATCAATGGGAATCGAACCCGTGACCTTGGCTCTGATACCAATTGTAGGACCGAATGCTTACCGCTTTACCAAAAGCTATAGCTGGTGGTAATGGTGCAACTCAGATCTTTTAAACCACACAGCAACACAAACACTACGGTTCGATCGCTCTACCAAGCAGGGACAATTATTGCACCCAACACAGTTTGACGTACAAGAACTTTCAGGATGTCGTTAGTCATAGTACTACTCTCACTCATGTACGCTTAACCCAACATATAGGATGAAATACCAATGACCAAACACTTAGCAATTGAAGACATCAACAGAATTTTACAAAAAGTAACTTAAATTTGAAAACCATTTGGTGATAAAATTGTTGTACTTGGAAGTAACTCAATGTGAGTTTTACCGGTTATTCCAAAAACAACCATTCAAGAAACAATTAATACGAATTTAATAAAATCATATTTGTACCGATAGATAAATCATTTTATTTTATCTAAAAACTTGATAGTCAAGCATGAATCAAGATGGCTAGAAAAATTATTATTAAATTACTTTTGTTCTAGAAGGCCATTAACATATATGTACACTTCAATTTATATTTAAGTTATCATTAAGAAATTTGTAGTGTAAACTATTTTTATAATTTCGAAAATCAACACAAAAAATCATCATAGTATAAAAAGGAGATATTAGTAACAAATGAATTGTTTAATCATAAAAACAATTAGATGGTGTAACTTCTTGTAATCTTATTTTTTTATGACGCATGAACTCGCAGCCGCTATCATTCAGAGTGCATTGGGTAAATCCTTGTAATAACACATAGCATGCAAACAAAGCTAGCCAAGTAAACCATATTAAGCAAGCCATATGTGACAGACTCGTCCGAAAATATGTTTGTAATGAAAATAAAGCACTCCCCAACTTAGACATCTCTTAAAGACAACTTCTTGTAATCTTGTTATAGCTGAAAGACATCATAAATATAACAAATAGCATTATGTCATATTTCTATTATATTTTTTTATTGTTATTATGTTCAATTTCAAAAAAAAAAATAGTATAACGTATGAGAAACTCTCTTTTGATCATCGAGATATAAACATGTACATTAGAAGAGTGTTAATATAAAACACTAGATGACATAAAAAAAAATATAGAACCAACTACGTTAACATAAAAATATATCTCATGTGCAAAAAACGCCATATTTACTAGTTTGATAAAATGGGTAACCGTAAGGCCAAAATTGATTATGACAATTCAGTAGAGGTCCTTCAAAGAAAACTAAATCAGTCCACTTACCTTCACACTTATTTACTTTCTTGAATCTAATGATTGATATTAGACCAAGTTAAAGTCGTTCCACTTACCTTAGCACGGTTTTTCCTATCTGTCCTCCACTAACCAATTAATGCTGGATCGACATCAAGTCCCATTAGTTTTTTAGCATCGGGCCGTGGGCTAGTATTATATATTTATGTCAAATATCAACTTCCATCTTCATCGAGCCACGGAAAACAAATACATGAAGAGGCTTGTGATGATTCTACTTGTGTTTCATATCATTTATGGAGGCTACACTGGTGTAGCATCAGGTATATCTTCATAGAAATGTAAAAATCACATATTTTTCCTTGCATGCATATTAAGACCGGACTATGATCCCAAAATCGACGACTCTGGTTCCAGTGAATGATAGGATCAGCTAGAACTAAGCTATATTTTAACACGGTCCGGTTACGACATTTAGATCAGGAATTTCTTTCTTTAAATTTAATAAGGTGTGTCCCGTGACAATACAACATGGTTCAATAATGTTGATTTTTATGCTCCAAACCAGAAGAAGAGGGAAAGCGCTCATTTTCGACGTTCAAGCGACATGGATATTTACCTAATCTAAATGATAATAGACTGCTGCTCTCACCCCCACCATCGCCTATGCATAATGTCCGCGGTCATCACTTCTACATTCCTCCGGAGGATCAGCCCATCGACTTGACTATAGCTCCGCCGCCGCAAATTTAGACGGTCTTCCATGAAGATCAATACATGAGGCCGTTCCCAAAAAAGAATGATATGATTTCTAGGTGGTATTAAATGTTTTGCCACATGCATTTCAATATATTTAAAAGACTTTCTAGACTAAATTTCTTATGCAACCATCGTTTTTTTTACTAACGGATGTATTTTATTGTAGATAGATAGATGATATTTCAACCTTACATTATTAGATTGCTACCATATATAACAAAAAATGGTCCAACTGGTCTATAAATTTGTAGTAATGCTGTTGCGAAAATTTTACCTAAGCCCAATCCTGTCTAAGTCAAAAGAAACTCCCTATATGAATACGAGATCACATGTGAACACATATGGGCTTAAAGCTCCGAATTTCCGCAGACAATCCCTTGAATAGTTGACAACCTCCGAAGAAATAGATCAAACTCTTCGTCCCTAGCCAGCATGCTTATTCTAACATACTCTTGATCACTCCCGAATCGCCTCCCGCTTCTCGTTAAAATCTTGTGCCCTCTTAACAGTTTTTCACAGTCAATGCTCCCTTCGCATTTCAACCAAGCAAAAGCTGTACGTGGAATAACCGGAAATCATTGATCAGTACATGTTTTGTGTTTTAGTAATTCAGCTTTTTGGGAAAGTATGTTACCGGGGTATGTTTCGGTGAAGTCTCCGGCGAAATGGCAGTATTGTTGGGGAAACTTTGGGACACAAAAGAGTTTGTTGATCTTGACAGAAGCCCGCAGTTTCTTCCACCTTTCAGCCATGAGATTGTGGTTGTATTCGAAGAAATCTTCCAAGTCATGAGGCTTGACTTTTTGGCAGCTAGCAGAAACCACTTCAAGGATCTTGGCTGCTCTGAGTTGGGCTTCTTTTGACACTCCAATGGTGTTGAGTTCGACGAATTTCACCATCTTTATAGCTACATTTTGGTCTCTAACAAGTGCCCATCTACATAGAATATAAGTAACCAAGCAACATCAGTATCGATAAAGGAGATATAAGCTCTAAGAACATTGTTTGCGGTCGAATTTTTTCTTGGCTAATCGATTAGCAATACAGCAATCGCGGCATACCCAATTCGTGAACCTGCATGGCCAGTGCATTTGGAAACTGTAAATAACATGATGTCATGATCTGCTGGAGACGTGATGGCTGTATATTGTGGCCAGTAGTATGCAAAGTCATGAATGAGAACCCCTTTTGCTCCTTTAACCACCGGTTCACGTATAACTCCGTCAGGGTTATTCGGAGAGGTTACCATCTCTATATATGGTCCGTCTTCATCAAAGCTACGTGCATCACCTCCCCATTTGAATAGCCTAGAACGCAAAAAATCCATGACCTCGGCGTATGACTGCAAGAAACCCACAAAAGACTTGATGAGCTTATAAGGACGCAATATTTTGTGACAACAATGAAACAGAATCCTGCTTTTCTTGATCCACACTCATATAAATCAAGATCGAAAAACAAGAATCAAGGCAAATGATTTGATGAATATTATCTCACCGAATAATACGGAGCAGCCGACACAACACTGATAGGATTCGGCTCATTTAAAGAATCACAAAGGGCATACAAGGCCGCCTGAATTAACTGACTTGAACCTGTTCCCACAACAATGTAATGATCTTGGACTACTGCGTTGCCGACCACGTTGTGCACCATCTTTATTTCTTCCTCAAGTTTTGGCTCCAAAAACCAGCACAGGTTCTTAGCGTTGGCAAAATAACTGAGAGATTGGCATGCAGCGATTGTGACTGCGTACTTGCTGCCAACATTCTGCCAGTAAGATTCATACATGGTAGGATCACCACTGTCACGTGAAAAGGAACAAAAAAACAGTTCATATATAAGTAATTCTCAATTATTCCAGTAAAGAGAGACCACATCTTGGACCCATTATATTGGTTTTAAACCTATTAAAGACGATCATAAACCTATTAACATCAAATCACCAAACATTTTCCTTCTATCAATCATTAAAGAAAGAAAAATCGAACCTTCAATTGTAAGAACGACAAAAAGGGTAAAAACATAAAGAAACACAAAAGGTGAGACAAACATAGTGGGAATTTTTTTATATAAAGGGCCATTAACATTCATCTAACACAATGTTTTATTTTAATCACCAGAATCATTAACGTCCCCTCAACATTATAAAAACGCAATAAAGAAGAATCCCATATCAGTAAAACAGTAAGAACAGCAGCACAGGCAAAAATTCACATTCCACGAAGCAAGCTGCAAAATCTTGTTGAAAACAAGAATGCACATCGACACGCGTACGCATCGACAAAAACCCATCAAGAATGCGAAGGGCAGCACATTATCGGAAACACTTACTGATCAAGATTGATAATTTCTTCAAAGGAATGATTTTTCACGGAGCCATTAGCTTTTTCTTCAGCAACAGATGAAGTATTGGAGCTTTTGATAACAAGTGCCTGCTCTGTGCCACACATGTTGATTATTCTTTATTATACTTTGTGTGATTTTCTACCCTTCTACTGCTGCAAGAAGAACACCTCTGTTTTGCATATTTTCATGACTTTTTGCATCGTTATTTATAGGGCAATAATGTTACAATTTATTTTCTCTTTTTGAAAGTCGGTTTCCTACAAACAAATTGATTGGATCATGTATTTATCTTTAATGGTACAGATGGTAAATGTCACTCTGAGATGAGCATGTCAACGAACGTGATTTGTAAAATATTATATTAATTTGATTTTATCTAATGTGTATCAAAATATAGTCGTGACGAATTTCCAAATCCGTTACAATTTAATATTATCAATGAAAAAGGTGAATAGCTTAAAAGGATAATCTTGTATAGTATTTCTTATCAACCTTATATGGTAAATCTCATTAAGATATACGAAATAATTGCAATAACCTATTAGAATTTATAAAGCATCGCTTTATTTTGGATAGGATTGTGTAAAGATAATTTATAAGTAATTACTAAATAAATTGGATGAGATAGAATGATTATGGATAAGTAATATATTTTATTTTTAATTGATTAAAATTGTTATCAGAATTGTGGTTAAATAAAAAAATTGCAATTTTTGCCCTTTAACTATTATAAAAGAGTGGGTCTAATGTGAGACCTCTCACGGATTTTAAGCTGTGAGACCGTCTCACGGATTCTAATCTGTGAGACGGGTCAACCCTATCGATATTCACAATAAAAAGTAATACTTTTAGCATAAAAAGTAATATTTTTTCAAGAATGACCCAAATAAGATATATGTATCACAAAATACGATCCGTGAGACCGTCTCACACAAGTTTTTTGTCATTATTAAAAAGGAAGGGAATGAAGTATATAATAGGACGTTTTTTTTTATATATATTTTTTCATTTGTACATACTATATATCCTTGTTAAAATTAAGGACTAAAAATCATGTTACAATTCAATTATTAACGTACATTTGAATATAAGAAAATTTTATTTTTGTATATGTACTGGAATAATTATGATTAATAGTCTTATCCTATATTAATCATCCCAAGTAAACACATCAAAAGGAAAAAAATGACATAAATAAAATGGGAAATTTGATATAAAATTTCTTATAAAGTTTGATATCAAAATATGACATCCTCGTATTTTTTGAAATATTGTCTCGTACATACATTTGACCATATTTTATAGTTTTAAAGTTATTGTCAAATACATGGTACCAACTCTAAATAGATGGATCGTGCATGGATTGAAAAGAGAAGGCCGAATAAAATTATAAAATTAAATAAATAAATAAATCGACCAAGCCATTTCTCAAACTGTCACAATCACCTGTGTATTTCTTCACAACTGTCAGGTTTCTTCATTGGCCATTGCTCTTTTTTCGGTGAAAACAATTATTTTCAAAAGTAAAATTTTCAACTCAAAAATTGTCACAATTTTCTTTTCTTTTTTTTTTAATTTTTTTTTTCAAGGAAATTCCTATGTATTTTTCCCCTATTTTAATTTAACATTAATTCTCGATTACATATTATTTTCTTTTCTTTCTTTTTTAATTTTTTTTTTCAAGGAAATTCCTATGTATTTTTCCCCTATTTTAATTTAACATTAATTCTCGATTACATATTATTTTCTTTTCTTTCTTTTTTAATTTTTTTTTTCAAGGAAATTCCTATGTATTTTTCCCCTATTTTAATTTAACATTAATTCTCGATTACATATTATTTTCTTTTCTTTCTTTTTTAATTTTTTTTTTCAAGGAAATTCCTATGTATTTTTCCCCTATTTTAATTTAACATTAATTCTCGATTACATATTATTATTATTATTATTATTATTATTATTATTATTATTATTATTATTATTATTATTATATGCTTCTGGCTTTATTTTTTTATTCTATTAAAAATTCACTTTGGATTCCTGATCCCTCTAAAATTAGTTTCCGGTGTATATTCAAAACTCAATCCTCAAGCTAAGTTCTAGGGTTTTTGTTTTCAAAATTATCTGATATCCAAACAGCTTGTTTCAATAAATTAGTAGTCAAGATTTTTAAAACATTTTATCTTTCGGTGTGTATTGAGTAAATCTCATACTAACATAATATATATCTTGAAAATTACGTTGTATAATAAATAAAACTAAATTAATCAATTAAATGACCTGTTTTGATAAATCGAAATTGGTGTACTTTGGGAGAGTATAAGTACTATTTTCGTATAAACTTTGACTTTCAAAATTTTAAATAAAAGGTTATTAATGTTTAACATTGTCAATGCTACTAAATACATAATTTAACATAACAAAATCAGGTATAAAAAAAACGAAGAATTTTAAATTATTCCATCCACACCTTGTCTAAGTCAACCGTAACATGGAGAATTAAAGAAAATTTAATATGTCCTCTCAATAACAAATATATATATAATAATAATAATAATAATAATAATAATAATAATAATATCAGGCTAATATATGAAATATAAATATTAAAAACTGTAAATAAAAATAGAAAATAAAAACAGTAATCTTACAGAATTGTAACCAGAAGAAGCAAACTTGATTGAATAAGTGGAAGCTTTTATTAAGAAGGGTTGTTTACAAGAGAGGAATAGAGGGGAGCAAACTCGACCGTGTCCTCCTAAAAACACAGACCTAACCTATTTATAGATGAAAGAGCCGGACATCAACCTCGGATTTCAACTAAAAATATAAACAGTAAATTGCTTTATTAAAGCAAACAGTAACATGGTTTACAAAAGTCAAAAAATAAATAGTGAGATTCCACCAACTAGTGAGATTCCACCAACTTGTGCTTTTCCACCGGCTGTCGTGATATACCACTTGCAATAAAATATTAAAGATGTCCTAATCATCTTTAATATTATCTTTTAATGAATTTTTTAGATTTTCAAAAATATCATTGATTTGAGAAAATTGAGGAATATCATCCTCTGGATCTTGAGCATCTTGCATTTGCATTAGATGAATAAATTGGTTTTCACTTGATTCAGATGCCATTGATTTGTCCGATTTTGAATCTGAACATCCAATATTCTTGTAAAGATCTTTCTTCATCTCTTCAATGTAGATTTCTACCATTTTCTCTTTAGAGTAAATTTCTGAATATTTTTGAGTCAAGATTTTAAATGGACTCATTGCATCTTTTTCTTTTTCTTGTTGATGCTGTAAATCTTTCTGGTATGCAGAAATTTTTTCTTTCATTTGATGAAGAGTTTCGGAGCCATAAAGCTGTCCAGTTGTTGGATCTTCTCTTAAAAGTTTATCCCAAAATTTAGTAGAGCTAACTCTCCATAGGCAAGGGATACCTTCATCAGTATAACTGAATTCTGGCTGCCATCTCCATATCCATGGGATTCCAAATTCCATGAAGAATAGACATAAAGTCTTCCCATCAATCCAATGTTCAGAAAAGGATTTTTTTAATACTTGGTGAAACATTTAACCAAGTATTCATTGGTTTTATAAAAACCTCGGGCAAAATTTTTTCTGATGGACCAAAAATCTTCCACCATATGAAGAATCAATTTGGAAAAGGATAATGAAAAACATTTTCGCAAATTTTCAGAAATCATGTATGTTTCTTTTTCTCATTTTCATAGAATAGAGTTTTATTAAAACTCTCAACATAATCCCAAAGATTAAATTTGAAACTCATTTTATGAGTATCAGAATAAAATTCTTTTTCAATTAATGGAGATATACCCCATTCTTCAATAGATATTATCTTTTTGATAATGAACTTGGAGAAGTTATAACTTCCTTTTTGCTGAGTATTACTGAAAAAGTGAGTTATATCAACACTTTTTGTAGATAACAGAAGATTTTCATAAAATCCTCTTTGTTTATAAGAACCAAATACATATGATGTATTTGTTAAATATCTCTTCATGATAGTCCACGGAGTCTTTTCCCATTGGATATCTTTTTCTTCTATAAGAAGAATTAATTCACGATGTTTGGTCTCTGTATATAGAACCGAATCATTATCGTCTTCTTTTATGATATTAGCATATGATGCTGAAGATTGAGAATCTGTATTAGATTTCTGCTTCTGTTTCAAAAATTCTTGAAACTCATTGTATAACTCATTATTTTGCTCAGTATTACTGGCTGATGAACTAGATAAGTTCTGGGCTATTAGCCTCTGCTTGCCATGCTGTGCTATTATATTAGGGGGTTTTTCCCTACCACCTCGCCCTCTATAAGAGGACTCTCCTCTACCTCGAGAATACATATCTTTAAAGAAAAACATTAAGATAAATATTCACGAGTTAAGAAATCAGGTAGGTGATTATCTTCACCTTTTTTGTAAATAATTTCAAAATCAAAAAGGGCTAAATGAGCC
>NC_133313.1:2978038-2979498 GCF_012295235.1 Primulina huaijiensis
GTCCATTCATAATGTCCTATAGGAACATTAAAAGCAGTTTTATATCTATCAGATTCTTGTATTTGAATCTGCCAAAATCCTGATTTTAAATCAAATTTTGAAAATATGATTGCATTAACTAATCTATCTAATAAATCTTTTTTATTAGGAATAGGATGCCTAATCCATTTTAAAACCTTATTTAAGGGTTTATAGTTTATTACTAATCTAGGTACTCATCTTTCTTGCTCAGAATGTTTATTAACATAAAAAGCAGTACAAGACCAAGGAGATTGAGAAGGTGTTATTAAACCTTTTTCTAATAAAGAATGAATTTTTTTTTTACATAATTCTAAATATTCAGAATTCATTTGACAAGGACGAGCCTTGGTAGGAATATTTATTTCCTTAAAATCTTCTTCATATGGAAGAGAGATTATATGTTTCTTTCTATTCCAAAAAGCATTTGGAAGATCATTACATATTTCTAATGAAAATTTATTATAAATAAATTTAATCTTATCCTGTAGTTTAGTATTTTTTAATGTATCATCTATAGTTAGAATTTTAACTTCTTCATTTAAAGAATTAATTTGAAAAGTTTTTCTCTCAATCTTTTCTTGTAATTCATTTAAAATTCTATTAACCGGTTTAGTTATAAACTGAAAAGAAATAGGATTATCTTGATAAGTTCCTACTATGCCTGTTTCATCAACATGCTTTAAAGGATAAATTTGATAAATAAAAGGTAAACCAAGCATTAATTGGTTAAAAATATCCTTTGCTGATAAAAAACTGGTTTGAATACAGTTTTTATCTTTGCAAATATAAGCGTTAGGTAATTTGTAATTTATTTCTAAAGGTTCTCCTCCTGCATGTGAGAGAGAATGAGTAGTTTTATGAAAATATTTTGTAGGAATTAATCCTTCCTGTATAACATTCAAATCTGCACCACTATCTATCATAGCAATGAAATTTTTCTTATAAGAATTATCAATTAACAAAGTAATATTTGTATACCATTTTTGAGATATTATCATACTCAAAACAGATAAATGATTATCATCATTAAATGAAATATTTTGATTAGTATCAATAATGTCAGATTCTTCTTTGTTATTTTCAATAACAGAGATACGATAACTTAAATGAGTATTATTCTGATGTAAAATTTTTATTTGTTCTTTAAAATTATTAATCTCTTTTACCAAATCTTGTATAGTAACAGGATTCTGTTTACTATATCTTTGTTGTAAAAGATTTTTTACTTCTTGCATAGAATAAGCTTGTTCTTGTTTAACAATTATATTATTTCCTCTACTTGTTGAAGCATTGTTTTCCATTTGATCTATTATAGTAGATTTTAATATTGGATCCTTAATCATTTTAAAGAATTCTAAAAGATTATTATTTGTTAAAACATTTATATTTAAATCTTTAAATTGAGACATAAGTTTATAAAACTCATCATTTTTATTATC
>NC_133313.1:2979975-3007453 GCF_012295235.1 Primulina huaijiensis
CGACCTCGACCTCGACCAAAACCTTGTCTTTGAATTTGATTTTGGTTTCCGGGTTTAAATTCATTTTTACTTACAGCATTTACTTCTGGAAATGCTGATGATCCAGTGGGTCGGGACTGATGATTTTTCATTAGTAGCTCGTTGTTTTTTTCCGCCACAAGAAGACAGGCGATGAGCTCAGAATATCTCGCAAATCCACGCACTCTATATTGTTGCTATAAAGTTATATTTGATGCGTGAAACGTGGAAAATGTTTTTTCAAGCATTTCCGATTCTGTGACCTCATGTCCACAAAATTTTAAATGCGAGATTATTCGATACATAGCTGAATTGTAATCACTGACTTTCTTAAAATCTTGGAATCTTAACATATTCCATTCATCACGGGCGGTCGCAAGTATAACTTCCCTTATATGTTCAAATCTTTCCTTCAATTCTTTCCACAGAGCCATGAGATCGTTTTCGATGAGATATTCACATTTTAAACCTTCATCGAGATGTCGACGCAAAAATATTATAGCTTTTGTTTTTTCTTGTGATGAAGATATACCATTTTCTTTAATGGTCTCGCTTAGACCAAATGACTCAAGATGCATTTCTACATCGAGAGTCCATGTCATATAATTTTTCCCCGTAATGTCGAGTGCAACAAATTACACGAAGCCAGCTGCAAAATCTTGTTGAAAACAAGAACGCACACCGACACACGTACGCATCGACAAAAACCCATCAAGAATGCGCAGGGCAGCACATTATCGGAAACACTTACTGATCAAGATTGATAATTTCTTCAAAGGAATGATATTTCACGGAGCCATTATCTTTTTCTTCAGCAACAGATGAAGTATTGGAGCTTTTGATAACAAGTGCCTGCTCTGTGCCACACATGTTGATTATTCTTTATTATACTTTGTGTGATTTTCTACCCTTCTACTGCTGCAAGAAGAACACCTCTGTTTTGCATATTTTCATGACTTTTTGCATCGTTATTTATAGGGCAATAATGTTACAATTTATTTTCTCTTTTTGAAAGTCGGTTTCCTACAAACAAATTGATTGGATCATGTATTTATCTTTAATGGTACAGATGGTAAATGTCACTCTGAGATGAGCATGTCAACGAACGTGATTTGTAAAATATTATATTAATTTGATTTTATCTAATGTGTATCAAAATATAGTCGTGACGAATTTCCAAATCCGTTACAATTTAATATTATCAATGAAAAAGGTGAATAGCTTAAAAGGGTAATCTTGTATAGTATTTCTTATCAACCTTATATGGTAAATCTCATTAAGATATACGAAATAATTGCAATAACCTATTAGAATTTATAAAGCATCGCTTTATTTTGGATAGGATTGTGTAAAGATAATTTATAAGTAATTACTAAATAAATTGGATGAGATAGAATGATTATGGATAAGTAATATATTTTATTTTTAATTGATTAAAATTGTTATCAGAATNGTTAAAATACCAATCTCTGAAAGATTTCCATTTAGGTAAATAAAATTCTGAATTGATCTTTGCTCTAGCAAAAGATCCTTTAGTAAAATCAATTTTTGGTTTACTATCCATTAAATAGTAAAATTCATTTCTGAAACAGTATCAGTTTCTTTAACTTTTTGAAAATTACATTGATGAACAATATTATTTTGATTAATAATTAAATCTTCTGCTGAAGATTCTACTTCTTCTCGTATTTGAGAAATTGAAGCTCTAGAAGTTTGTGGAATATCCACCATATAATCTAGAGGTGAAATAAAAGAATGACTAGATCTTGATCTAGCATAAACAGAATAGGGTAATAATTTTTTTTGTTCATTATTAAACTGTATTTGAACAGATCCTTCATTATTTTGAATAACTTGCTGTAAATCTCTATTTATTATAGGATTTCTAGGAACAGCCTGTTCAATTATCCAGTTTTCTGGAAATTATATTTCTTCCCATTTTATAGATATACGGGTTGTAATATTAGATCTATTAAAATTAGTTTCTATTAGAATTGTTTCATTTAATTTCTTATCAATTCTTTTACACATAGGATTTAGTGTAAATAATGGTTTATAATAAATACGATAACAGATACATATAACTTCTGTACCAGGAGTATAATTATAACCATGAGTTTTAACATTTAATGTTAAAGAGTCTAAGATATTTATATCAGACCAAGATAAAGATAAATTTGGATAAACATCAAAATATACTGGACCATGAGCCAGACTAGATTGAATTATTCTCATAAGGGATTGTTTCCAATTTAAATTTCTATCATCTCTTAAAGCTGCTATAAAGCTTTCTGGTAAACCTTCTAAAGTTAAAGGTCTAAAAGCAATTTGTATTAAACCTATATGAATAAATCTGTAATTTTTCCTATAAGGCAAAATATCTTTATTGTTCAATAGTCTAATAACCATTTCTTCATTATGAAGAGGTACTGATGATTCTGTAGTTTTTACTACATGTTTAAAACAAATTTTTTCAAATGTTCCTAATTTATAGATCATTTTAGATTCTATTTTAGGAATAGTCCATTTATTTAATAAATCTAAATTTTCAGGTAAATCATATTCTTCATTTAAACTGTTTTTAACAGTTTCTTTCATACTGAAAATATTCATTTGAATAAACAGTGTTAAATCATCAACCAAAACTATTCCCATGGCTCTGATACCATCTGAGGCTTGGAATATAATTGAATCTGATACGTGGCATTGTTTTACCAAATGTTTCCTTAGTGACTTTCGCACACATGGAGATTATTGGTTTCCAGCGTATATATCATATTCGAATTACTGAACTAATAAAAAGAGGTATTTAATTTCCAGAATAAGAATGAATATAAGGTTCATCTATGGCAATTTTATTAAACATAGAAGGAATTACAAAAGATATACCAGAGAAATTAAACAACAGAGGATTTTACTGAGGGCCACCTCAGAAACATAAATTCATAAAAAATCACCCATGAACGCCTTAAACGTCATCTCTCGGCTAAACAGGCTAAAGGGCTACAACATGAATTTATGCCTCCTGGTTAAAGTCAAACCTTGTGTTTACTATTTCCTGGTTCGTCTTTAAACCTTATGTTTAACCATTATCCCTTATATTACATTGAATTCCAAAATTTAAATAAAATCTTTTATCATTTCAATTTAATTCCAAGTTACAAATAAATAAAGATCATGGTTTAGTAATGGGATGATTTAACACAAATATAATAATAATAATAATAATAATAATAATAATAATAATATGTGAGTTCTTTAATTTACTGTACTAAGATAGAGACAGAGATCCTTTGGAAATGAAAATAGTTCAAACATGCTTGGACCAATCATTTGCAAGATTATTAAACTAATGGATCGATCGACATGTTTCATGATTGAAAAAAACAATATATAAACCTTAATCTCCATTTACTTTATTTTTATCCTTCATCCCTACAACTCCCATATTTTTATCTTGTTGTTATTGTTATTATTATTGTTGTGAGCCATTTTACATTTAATAATAACTAATTAACTCTTCTCTTCAATAAATTTCAGCAAGAAAATATGAAACTTAAGTTTCCAAATAATAATATAAAATCTGGAAAATGAGGTTCTTGTCACAACTTGTACTAGAAGTGATCAAATACGAGTAATGATTCGATCAAAACTCGACTCGAGTTTGATTTTACAAAGCTCAAATATTTACTCGAATTAAGTCCTAATTTTAGTTGTTTCCACTAAAGTGGTGAGTGACTGGCTCGCGTAACAAGCTACATGATATTTTTATTATTTAGAGGACATAAAATTTAATTGACATTTTTATTCAATATATACCTAAAATTTAAATCCTAATTTTTTTGTCCATATTTTATGAAAACTTTCAAGCTTTTAGAACGCGAGCTCGAGCATCTCGATATGCATAAGAGTCGAGCTTGAAATCAATAACTCATTCAAATTCGAGTTGGAGTAGACATCGTTTAAATCGACTTGAGCTCGAGTAGTACGGTACTCGAATGCACTTCTAAATAGGAGGATACAATATTTTATTATTGTCACATAAAAAGTCGAGTTAGAAAAGTAAATTGGGTTTTGGAGAATAAATTCTTTTTAGACAAACAGCTTACGTTTTCTACAAATCCATTGGGCCACAACAATGCCTTGAGACCTATTTCAAGATATGATAGGCTAGGCCCATTGTCAATATTCTAATAATAAAAATTAAAACATTTATTTTATTCTCGATGAGGAATGAATTGTCTACTTCAAAATGAACAAATATTCCAGAACTAGGGAGTCATATTATATTCATATGGGGAAGATTGTGGATCATCATCACTTGGTTCACAACAATCAATACATACTGGTTACCTACATTTATATACCATATCAATTCTTCTTCTTTTTAAAAAGAGAAAACGATCATTCGTATGCGTTTAAAACAATCAATCATCTGTAAAACTTGTTTTTCCAATAACTTTCTTAATATGTTTCAAATAACACAAATAAGCCTAACTATATCAGACGGAGGGAGTATAACTTTAAACGATAAACGCTCGATCTTACAAAATATTGAATATCGAGTTTTTAAGTTTGATCGATATCGTATATGATGGATCATACATTATAACAAGAGAAATGAAATAACAGCCAATATGGCATATCCTTTCAACATTATCTGTCAACATTAGTGAAGGTGGGTGGATTCATTAAAAAGAATGGAGGAGAATACAGATACTATCCTCCATCAAACATTTTCATTATACAACTTCCGACATCCAAATAAATTGAAGTCAACAATATTAATGGTAATTATTTATCAACATTAATACCATTTATTTGATCACGTTAGTTCGAACATCAAAACATAATTAATTCTAAGAGAGTGCTATAAAATAAATTAAAACACGACCAAAAAAAAAAAGTGTATTCACTATTTCCATTCACCGATATACAATGCTTCTTAGGTGGTATAAAACTAATGGATCACTTTTTAGATACTAATAATTTTAAAAAAAAAAGACTAAAAAGAATAAGCCACGCTGAATTCACCCAAAAAGTATAAAAATAAAGAGAGAATTAAGTAAAAGAGAAAAAAAAAAAATACATATAATAATGGTGTTATTTTTCAAGGGCATCTTGAATTTTTCCCGGGTCCTCCATAATAAAAATAATTCCCCCAAACCCGATTGATCCCCCCTCGTATATCGTAGCAATTCGGATGATCCGCCAAAACCCGGAGATTCGACAAAGGAATTAAGCTATTATCCCAATCGACAACTTGTAGGTTTCGAAAGTAGGACGCTTTCCCGAACCCTTCTCCGGCGAAATGCCCGCTTCCCATTTGGGTCGACGTGTGTTGACCCGATACCCGACTATTAACAACTTCACCCCCAAATTGGACCATGCTTGCATGTTCCCTAAGATGTGTAAACAAAAAAGATGGCCAATAACCCACCAAAATCCCATTCCCAAACTCTAGCCACCAATTCCCATGCTTTGGATCCTACAAATTAACATGACAACAAATGCACCAAAAGATAATATATATGCCAAAAAAATGATTCTAAAGATCTTAAAATTGAAGTAATAAAGTATATATGAAGTCCAACAAAGGAGTAAAAAAGAAGAATGGGGGAGAATCTTATAAAGCACAAAAAGGCACAACCAAAATAATTTTGTTCATTGAGTGAATACAATCACAATCTTGTATAGTGTGTCTTCTTACAACATGCGTACGTTGGAAACTAAAAATTCATTATGAAACCTAAGCTCCACTCTCCCTTTTCCTCTCCACTCAAGAAAAAACAATAAATAAATGCAAGTTTTTTTTTTATTAAAAAAAAAGAAAAAATAGAGACTTTGACCTAACAAAAATTTGAAGATTCTACACCTTATAGTACCTTTCACATGAAACTATTGTGTTATTGTATATATTGACTTTATTTTAAAATTATTAATTGTTTTAAAAAATTAAGGACATCTATAATTAATTATTAGTTACAACTCAATTCAATAATTAATTTTCTTAGGCCTAATTCTCCAAACCAGACATTGCGAAAATAAAATATACATACAATATTGACATCGAGAAATTAAATACGGCGAAAAAAATGAAATAAAAGATGAGTCTATTTTTAAAAAAAAAACTAAAAAATTATGAATTTATTTGGAGGAATAATTACCTTCCATATTAGCAAGCTAATGTCAAATTGGCCAGCATTGTAAGAAGAGATTGGGGAAATGGCAGCCCCAATTGCTATCCTATTGTTGGTCTGAACAAAACCCGAGCACAGTAGATTGTAACATCCCGTGGCCTGATACGCATCGTTCTGCATTATTTGATTAGCATAATTTATAATTAATTACTATATTATTCATGTATAATTAAATAATAATATTGTATATTTGACTGTATTATTTTTCTATGTAAGTAATAAGAATTATTTAATAAAACTTACAGTCCAGTAGGTGAAGAACCTGGGATAATTGTCCCCGTACAGCTCTGGACTTACCTGTTCGAAATTGAATAAAAATTAGCAAATCCATTGCATACAACGTATGGTAGTTGAAATGTGTAATAGCTGATTTAATAAGGTTGGAGAGAATTATTTTTCCATTATTCTCGAACAGTATTATGTCCACAATAAATAGCCATGTTCTTAATAGTCACGTTAATTATTGAATATATGAATATGTGTACTACAATATACATATAGGCCCAAACGGTTCTAACACGTGTCCGAGTTGGTGGAACAAGTGAGTACGATACCACATGGTCACGACCTCCTACCAACAAAATTTTTTTTTTGTCGAGTCTGTTCATGAACAAGGTTTGTCCAATAAGGTTTATCCGAAAAATATGTATCAGCAAGTGAGTACATACCCGGAAGGTAACTCAAGATCACCAAAAAAAATCAAGAAAGTAAATGAATGATGAAATAAACATGCCTGCCAGCCAGCTTCAATAGTATTAAGGTCATCGCCAAATGAACCCGAGATGACCCAAATTTGAGATAAGCTGAATTCATATTGATTGGCAACTCGAGGCGCCCACACATTTAAACTGGCTTTGGCTCCGTAGTATTCTACACCAGTCACGTATCCAACCGCATGCTGTCATTCCAAAATCAAATCTAAATGTTAATTTATTTATATACATATTTTTAAAAATTAATTCAATTCAACTCTAGCACATGGTAAAGAATCATGAAATTCTGAGAAAATAAAAATAATAATTAGTAAGTAAATAAAAATATAAAGTCTGCTGTGGAATTAGTTGACCGAGTACATTAAATCTTTTTTAATTCCAATGGAGAATTAAAAAAGGAAAAAAAATAAACGTATTTGCGCGTAAAAAAAATAAAATATGACACCTTGAATTTAAATAAAATTTAAATTCATAAAAAATAAAATATGACTCCTTTAAATTTGCATTAAAAAAGTACAACCACCATAAAAAACATCTACCGAAGATTTCATTATCAATTCAGAAGAATATAGAAGTTTTGGCTCCTAAATTTATGAGTTTTAACGTTTTTTAAAGCAAATAAAAATCAATTTTCCATCTTATGATTATTAAAAAAATGCAAAAAAATCATATGATATTATATCACAAATCAATTTCGTGAGACGGATATATGACACGACCTAATTCATGAAAAAAAATTAATTTTTATATAAAAAATAATAATTTTTTTTATTATAAATATAAATCAGATCAATTTGTAGTCTCGTAATACATCTGCTCTTGGAAAAAATAGCTATAGCTAATTTTTAATTTGCAACAAGGGTTATAACTTCTAACCTCATGTCCCCCGCTGGATGAATCCCTTCTAATTGGTTTTCGAATTTTTCTTCCGAATCTCTGAATCGAGCTTGCACGTAAGACATCTTGCTCCGTCGTTCTTCGAATCGGAATCGTGCCTTCCGGGCAAAATTCGTCGGAACTGCTCCAAAGTTGAAAGTTCTCTTCAAAGATTCCTGTTGTGGTGGCGTACCCTTTAGGCCTCTCTGGTGGATCCTACAAAATTCAATAATAAAAAATAATAATGCAAACTTCATTTTCTTGATGTTTAAACTTTAAATTGAATGATTTTGTTTGAATTTTACCAATGGTTTTTGGCCTTTCAATTCTGGATGATCAAAAGCTGGTTGCTTGTCTGCCAATACACAATCTATGATATCACCATCAGGACTCTGCAGAGTTGAAAACAGGGGAAGTACATCAAAATTCTTCGATCAGATAAGCAAAAATCAAACTCGAAAACTGATTCAAACTCAAGAAAATCTGCCTGAATTGTCTTGACAGAAGGCTTATTGATTCTCGCCAAATGGGCTCTGATGAACTTCGATTTCTTCGACTCTTTTCCGGGCCGAAAACTCCGGTCCGTCTCGTTGAATTGAACAGATCGAACAGAGGAAACAAACAACAAGAAAAGAACGAGAAAAGGAATGATTGGAGAGATCTTGCAGCAACTAGACGCCATTTTTGAGGTATTTTTGTATCTTTCTTCTCGGAACAAAACTGTCTGTATTCGAGTACATTGATGTTGTCTTCTTCTGTGATCCGAACAGCAGCAAACCACCTCCATTGATTTCCCAAATTCCACACCTCGAATTAAGGCAACTAACATGTCACGGCTCACTCGCCATTTCCAAAGCTTTCAAACAAAAAAAATTGAATCCCTCCTATTATTTTACCACTCCCCACGCTTCGATGATCTTGTTTAATATTCTTACAGTGTACGACTAAGCATGAAATAACTATATATCATACATACTTTTTTAATTAAAAAAAACAGAGAAATTTTGTGTGTGTGTGTGTGTGAATTTTTAGAATTCTGTCTATGTGGGGCGAGGGGTATAAATAAGGATGAGCCAGAGCTAGATCAGTGGTCAAGTCAAGCATGGTAAATGGAGCACTCGATCTCTTTTAATTTTTTTTAATAATTAAATTAAATAAATTATTTTGTATAAATATAAAATAAAGGGCAAAAACTTTGTGAAATGGTCTCACATGTCGTATTTTGTGAGACAGATCTCTAATTTGGATCATCAATGAAAAATATTACTTTTTATTGTGAATATCGGTAGGATTAACCTGTCTCAAGAATAAAGATTCGTGAAATCGTCTAATAAGAGATCTACTCAAAATAAAGATATATTCGATCAATTCTTTTCTTAGAGTTACCAATCTCTTTGTATCCAAGTTTTGGTATGCTTAATACTTTCCTTCATTTTCTAAAGTAACGTAACACCCATTAAATCCTTATTGCAGTAATTCTTTCATTTTTTCCATTATGTTATATATATATATATTTTTTTTTTGGTATTCCAAAGTTTCTCGCTTTGGGTGTTTTTCTTTTCCCTTTCCCTAGATGTTCTTTATGTCAGCTACCCATATTCACACCCATGATTTTACCAAAGTATAATTGTATGTAAAATTTGAAAATTATAATTATTAAGTATTAAATGCACAATTAAAGATACTACAAAATAGGACCATTTTTCATTTAATTTGGTTTTTATTTTTGCCATTTTCTTAGAGCAAAAGTTTCCCAAGAAAATTAAAAAAAAATGCCACCTTATGTCAAAGTGGCGCATTTATTGAACAGGAGATTTCTTATTGAAAGGAAAGAAATTAGTTGCTTGTAATTATTAGTTAGTAAAGCAAAAAGTAAATAAGATTTTATTGCATAGTCTCCCCATTTTTAAGGTGTCATTTTCTTTGAGAACAAAAACCCTTTAATGTTTACACATAATTGTCGATGTTTAGCATGCGTATCTGGTCACTTAGGCTTATTGTGCTTATGTATATGCGTGCCCAACTAAATAATGTCTCATTATTCGAGTTGCTTACATGTCGAAATAAGTTATTTAATATTGCAAATATTTTTTTTATTTTTGTTTGTGAGAAATTAAGTGTTTATATAAATTCAAGGGATCAAATTATAAGGTTGGCAACAATTAATTTCTCCTTAAAAAATTTGAAAGGCTGCAAAAGGGTTAGGTTGGTTTAGGAATAGGGGACAAGAGATGGATTCTTGAAATGAAAGGGGTCGGTTTAGAATTATTAAATCACATGATTAATCTTAAATAAAATCAAGATTTTAGATAAAGCAAACTTTGGTTATCAACATAATCATACCAGGCGTGTGCATTCTCCATGTATTTTTATTTGCATTGCATGCTAATAAAATATATTTCCCGAATTGATTTTTAGGTTTAGGAGGGGGGGGGGGGGGGGGGGGTTTGAATAGGTGAGGCCATCTCCTGGATTTACGGGGTGGGAGCTCAAGCTCAACATCATGAGCATCGTTCAACGAAAATTTGATAGAGATATATCTTCAAGTGTGTTATCTTGCTATCATAGTAACTTTTATGTATGCATATTAAAAAAACTCTTTTTTTATTGACGTCCCTATGACAAACACACTAAGTAAACTTCAGTACTTGGCGATCATCACTTGTCTTCGTATCTGACTCAATCGAACTCTCTTCGATAACACGAGCAGTTCTCTCTCGAGAACTTCACATTCATCTCTCTAATATGAATCACGATATGTTTAACGTGTTTGCTTCACTAGTGACGAAAAAAGCTCTTAATCAGAATTATATATATAAGTGGACATGTCATCACCTAGTCGTAACAGTTGTCGAGATAAAATGAACATTTTTGCTTTTTCTACTCCAAAATTTGTGAGCTACAATTGATACTTTCACATCATAATACAGACATTAGCAAATCTCTATTTACACGAAATCTCATCAAATTTTTTTAAAAAAATCTTGATTGCATTTTATAATTATTTAATCAAGAGTTTGAAAGATTACCAATACAAAACCTAGCTAGACACCTTTTCAATTTAAATTTATCACAAATAAGTAGAGATATACATCATAATAAATCTCATGAATTCAGCATATATGAATTAAAAAATATCAAAGGGAAACATATCATCAAAAACCAACTAAAAGATAACTTAACAAGCTTAAACCAACAATATTATATAATAATCATTAATCAAACTATATCAAAACTTCGAAAAGCTAATCAAATGGTCAAATTATGCATAGTCCAAAATTATCAAAACAAGCCAATTAAAAATGACAATTTCCAATATCCATTTCAATTATAAATTTAAGTTTTAATTTAGAAATTCACTTAAATAAGTACAATTTTTAAAGTTGTTTTTATAAATAAAACATTTTAAATATTATTTTTAAAAAATATTAAATAATATTTTTAAAGTTGTTTGCATAAATTTTAAAAAAATATTTTTATTTTTAAATAGAAGCATGAGGAGAAGTTCATAAGCCAAATAGCATCTAAAAGAATACTATTTTAAATATTATTTTTAAAATTTTATAACAAAACAATATACTTTTTTTTAAAAAAAACAATCTGTTGAATTCTCCAACCAAACGATCCATAAAATCAACATGAATTGGAAAAAGTAGCATCAGTTAAACTTTAATTTTTCTTATTTTAAATGGCATCTGTTTGCGTTTCAAAAAATAATATTGTCTCACAAATTGCATATCGACCAAAGTTATTTTTCAAATCAATTACATGAAACAAGCATACCCCCGAAAAGATGAATATTAATAAGTATGAATTTACGCGAGTACTTCGTTCTATTAGAAGATTCGATCAATATACTTGAAGAAAACTCTAATTTAATCCGCAAAAGTAATCGAGACAATACATCTAGTTTTCTTATTATAAAAAATTTATCTGTTGAGTGATATTCGGTCCACATAGGTAGAATGTCGAATGTTGGTTTACATGTGAAGATTGTTCGGAGAAAACTAAACATGTTGTGTTTCTCTTTTGGGCGGAAATCTGAGAGTAATAAAGCTGAAAACTCAGAAATATGTCTTCATAAAGAAACAAAATGCAGGCAGTATTTTTATTTTGTTTATGTCTCTACACTCACCATTCACCCCACTCATGGGCGAAACCACATTCAAAGCTCGGGTGACCCAATTTTTTTTAAACAAAATTTATAAGTAAATTTTGAATTAATTTGATATTAACTCGGATAGATAAATTTAAATTAAAAGATTCTAGAATTTAAAATTCTAACTCAAATAAAACCATATGTTTGATTCCCTCATTGACCCCATAAACCATTTATTATATATCTACTAGAATTTGTTCATGAAATTGGGTTATATTCTGAGTGTGGTCCCTCGTGCTAAAAAATAACAGTGATATAATGTTGGAATATTTACATGGTTTTGGAACTAATGAAATGTATGCTTTTCTTATGTGATTATATTTTATTATGTATTAAATGGGGAGCAAAAATGGACTCCGACCTTTAACCACTTACATTTAAAGTGGTCTCCTAGTGGAGGATTAATGTTGGTAGTAGTAAAAGATAAAGGTCTTCATCGTTCATTTCGGTTCGACTTAGTTTGGTTCGGTTTTGGACACCTCTAGTCTAGGGATGTAGATTTCTAATTGTTGGAAGCAAAAGTCACTTTTGTTTTTCTTGATTTCATGGGAAGTAGTCGATCTAGTTAAAAAAAATATTAAATATTAATTTGATATTTTGCCATTTTATTTTAGGCAAAAATTTGTGTGAGACGGTCTCACGGATCGTATTTTGTGAAACAGATCTCTTATTTGGGTCACCCATGAAAAATTATACTTTTTATGCTAAGAGTATTACTTTTTATTGTGAATATCGGTAGGGTTGACCCGTCTCACAGATAAAGATTCGTGAGACCGTCTCACAAGAGACTTACTTTTTATTTTATTTGAATTATATATATATATTGGTTTAAAAAAATATTAAATATTAATTTAATATTTTCCATTTTATTTTATTTGCATTAAAATATATATATAAATATAATTTATATTAATATTTCTATCCACTGGGCATCCATCAAGGATCAAGATGGATGCCCGGTGGATAGAAATATATATATAAATTGAGAAAGGAAAGCGTCATTGACGGCCCAATAAATTTGAAGTATCAGCTTTTTTTTGGGCCCAGAGACAGAAAGAATGATTGGGGGGATCTGAATTGACTTGTTATGGGCCCATTCCTATATTTATCCATTTGACTCAATCATTTTTCTTCCCACAATGTACAATTACAGAATTACCCTTCATCATTACATATTTTTCAATTAAACTATACAATAAATGAAAGGCCAAGATTTAGTAGTATGAACTGAACTTCGAATAAAATTTTGCTATTAGCATGCAAAGTTTAGCTAAACGCCCAACCTTTCTTCACTTTATTTGACCACTAACCAAACAAGACATGGAACTGGAAAACAAAGTGGTCGGATTCATATTCTTATATATAGCATTCCCAATTATTCTCGTCCATTACATTTTCTCCTTTATTTAGTTCCGAGGAATATTTCCACACTTGAAAAGAGAGAGGTGATGATTCCATTCTTTAAGAGAGAGAATGTACATGATATAATTTAGGTCCTCAAATATCCATTCAATGGTGGAACTCCAAAACTTGTGCCGGAGACCGAATCGAGATCGTTTCGGGTTCATCTGACAATATCAGACTTGAGCTTGGTTCGTTTAATATTCATAGGGCTCGAGCTCGATTTGAACTTTTATCATCAGGATCGAACTCGATTTGTCTTGAAATTACTAAGCTCGTGAAAAGCTCTAGCTCGACTCGTTAAAAGCTCGTTTATTATGTTAATCAAGTCGGACTCGAGCGTGGTTCATTAATAGCTCGTTTATCTGTTTAACAAGCCTGGCTTGAGCTCGGCTCGTTTTCAAGCCCGTAAAGCATAAAATTGAGTTCGATTTTGAGCCTGATTCGAGCTTGTTAAAAATTAAATATATTTATAAATAAATTTTAAATCAGACATAAAAATGTAAATCAATTATAAATAATCAAAACGACAAACATAACAATTAAAAATACATAAACGAGCCGAGCTAGAGCTCGAGCTTACGAGCCACCTAAACAAGCCGAGCTCGAGCTCCCAAGCCTATTAACGAACATGTTTGCAAACTCACGAGCCGAATATCTTTAGGCTTGAACTTGGTTTGATTAAATTGGCGAGCTCGAGCTTGGCTTGATATGATTAACAAGCCGAGCTCGAGCTCGAGCCCTCGAGCCTATTAACAAACATGTTTGCGAGCTCACGAGCCAAATATCCTTAGGCTTGAACTTGGTTTGATTAAATTGTCGAGCTCGAGCTTGCATTGATATGATTAACAAACGAAGTCAAACGATCTTTTTATCGAGTCGAGCTTCGAATAGCTCGCGAACAGTTTGATCCATTTACATCCTTATACATAAGCGTCATAAACGAATCTCTAACATCCATGGTAGGCTTGAAAGAAAGTTAACATCACAATTATTCCAAATTAAAGGCGAATTTACAATGTGGCCATTTAGTTAACATAGTTTAATTTCAAAGTGCATTACCAATGGAAAAAAGATCATGAAATGAGGGAATTTACACCCCTAAACAGATTGGGTTAGGAAATCATTATGTCCCATCTTTATAAGCCAACATGATGAAGATTCATAAATTAACATATTGATAAATAGAGAACCAAGCCCAAAGTGGAGATTTTCCTAAGCCATAATTGAATTGTGTTAAAAAGGTAAAGTTAAAATAGATAATGTTTTCGTGCCCTATCTTTCTTTTGGCTAATGTCATAATGGGCATGCCAAGTGAATTATGCTCCTGGGGCCATTCCCTCCATGGGATCATGATGATGGTGTTGCTCATGTTAACGACACAAATTCTTTGTGGCATTAACCATTATTAAGGTTTGAACTTTATTTTTGCTTGATTTCTTGATCTTGTCTATCAATGTAATTAGGTGTGGTTGATGCACGTAAAATATTAATCAGGGATGAGATGGATAAGTCATCCAACTTTAGCTTTTAAGTAAACATATGTTAAAAACAATGACCCACTTCCGGAAAACAAGGATCGACCTTTACACAAGAAGGAATCCATTCAAAAATTAGGAAAAAAAAAGTTTGATGACGACGATTATGATCACGTATTTCGGATAAATTAACCATTCATTTTGGAAGGGAGTAAGATTGTATTTTAGTTTGGTATGATATTGGAATGCACTTAAAAAAAAATTAATATTGGGTAAAGATCATCAGATAAATCTTGATTTTTATCTTTTTTTAAAAAAAAAAAAAAACAGAGCACAACTCTGGTCTATCGGAGTCTAGAGAATTGATATAATGAAGCATTGAGTAAATAATCTTTTACTTGAATAACACCACATGACTTAGATTAGTGTCTCCAAAGAGAATATAGACGAATTGTATATTAGTGTCTCCAAAGAGAATATAGATGAATTGTACTGTCATGGGAATGAAAGTCCAAGTAGATATATATGGCCCGCAAGTAAAATTAACCTTAGGCCAAAAAAACTTTAGAACGTACTATGTTATAAAAATTTGCATACATATCCCAATAATCAATATATTTTCTTTCTGACTGCTTGAGATTTAGTGATTTAGAATAAAAAGATGAAAGAGAGAGAGGGTAAACTGAGGTCAATTGATGGGGTCAAAGGAATGTCTTTTTTTTTAGTCTTCCTAACCTGTCAGCACGATTTCCAAGAATTTGTGCCATCTTCTAAACCTGTCTCGAATTATATTTATAGTTACCTCCATAACTATCTATTCTTTCTTGCAATGTGTCGTTTGAACGATGATGTTTCCATTTAGTAACTGTGTGCCTAATAAAATTTTATTGCATATTCAAAGTTAATAATTTTGTCTAATTAAGTTGGGGATCACCCTGTACTTTAATTTCAAGCTACTCATGTTGTTAAAAGATAAATCTTGTTTTGAAGGGTCACCTCCTTCAAGTTCAAAATTTCTTTTTTAAAGAATGATTAAGAAATATATTAGTTTTCCTCCAAAACTGTTGCGTAATGCTGCAAGTAATTGAATGTTATTCTGGGACTCTGAAGTTTGTGACAAATACAATGTTCTTTATTATTGATATATGATGACTGAGTTCAATAACACTGATCTAAATTTAGAGCGTATATAATTCGAGTCCTGCAGTATATCGATCCATGAACAAATTCTTCAAGCTTGAGCATGCCTTGTCACATCTGAGGCCTCGTTTGGACAATGTAAATCTTACCGTCCTTGACGACACCTTCAACATCTTGTGCAGATCCGTAAATACCCTCAATAGTACTTCCGGCTTGGGCTATGCTGCTGAGGATTGTATACCGGAAGTTTTTGTCAACAATCAATGGATCAGATGAGTAATCAAGCTTTACTTCTTCCTCTTCATCCATTGGCACACTGCCAAAAAAAATGGTATAAAGGTGAATCATAATTTTAGGAAAAAAAAAAAGGGTAACCTCATCAATTCTATGAATGATGTTAAAGTGTTACCTGTCATAAAGCCCAGCACCAGCATAACCTTCCAGATCTTCACCATTTGAATCTGATCTGAATATCATAGACCGCTTTATAAAAAGGCCAACAGGTTTGCTGGGGTAACCCAAAACCTGTAAAGGTTCGAAGGATATGTTCATAGTTAGGCTCGGTATATTGAAACATGAATTACAGGCAGTATCTTTTCATGATGCCACTGCTTGTAACTCCTCAAGTACTAGAACGACAAATTTTATGGACTGATTCTGTTTTTAAAAATGGCGGCTTAATAAATAAGGTGAATCACAATTTTACTACCCAGATCATTCCTAATTTAAAACAGAGAATATTCAGAAGTGGATTCGAGTCCGAGACAATTAATTTACCTGAGGAGAATTGAGATCATTTTTCTTGCAAATAAAGCTCAAAGCACGGCCTGGATATGCTCCCACCAGCGTCTCTCCAAGCCCCTTAACCACCTATTAGATGAGATGTATAATTTATTCATGACATACATATATATAAGCATGGAACTGCTCGTCCAAGGTTAAAAGCCTTAGGTAAAGATTCGTCAGGAATCCATGTTGAAGTCATAGAATATTTAACAAGGTATGTCACTCTCTGTAGAATCTGTATATAAGTGGTATAAAGATATGTCTAAGCCGCTTTGGTAAGTCAACATTTCCCTCTTATTTGCCATATCATTGACACCAAAACATTAAAGTGAGTACATAATCTGGGATACCTCGGCATATATTTCTGATGAATCCCCAGAAGACGGATTAGTAGTGTGGATAACAAATGCATAATCAGCGCTTATTATTTCTTGGATAAGGACAGCCATGCAAAGATAGTCATGATTAAGTTTCACTTTTCTCGTGCTGAAGTATGCCCTCTCGTTCCATTTAGAAGCCCATACCTAAAAATGCAGGCAATGATGAAGTATAAGACCATATTAAAATAACCATCGGAAGAATTTAGAGGAAACCATAAGAAATTCCACCATAAAGAGCATGTATTCAACCATCTTTAATGGTTGCATGCTGGTATAGTAAATGCTAACCTTCTTTATGGCCATCCATGCTTGTTCCCATCTTTGTGAACCTTCATCACCAGGCCAAGGCATGTTAGACAGTTGCATCACATCTTTAAGCTCTTTGACCTGGAACAAGATTACGCAAGTAAAATTCACTGACATTTGGATTACCAAAACTTAAAACAAGAAAGCAGGCCAAGGCATTTGGATTACCAAAACTTAAAATTCATCATGCATCACATCTTAAATCATTTTTTGCCAACAAGAAAGCAGTCTATTCCTGATATCTTAATCGTCTTTTCCAACAAAATAATCAATTACAATCAATTACCAAAAATTGAATTGAAAGGAAAGGAAATGCTCCCAAACTAAAACTGGAATAGATGAGGTATCTCTTTCTGAAAAATATCTGAAGTTCATTTATCATCAAACCAAGTGGTGGTCCAAGAAGAACATACCAACTGAGGTGGAGCTGAAAGTTCAAGAACCGTGTCTCTAATTTCACCAAGTGCACTGAAATCTCCTCCTTCTAATCTTGTTTTTAGAACTTGCAACTTAGTAGCCACTACCTGCAAAACATGATGATTTCACATTTCAGCCAAATCGATTCATTTTTATTACTGAGTTGATGCATATTTCAGAAATGTGCAAATAGGTACATACATAGAAACCGCCTTTTACTAGAAAATTCATTCACACGGACAACAAACTTCATGTTAGTTAAACTTGGAGGTGATCCAGTGTCAGCCAAGGCATGTGGCATTGCTTATACAACTAACAAAGTAACATTTTTCTCCAATTTACTGCAATGTCTAATATGTAACGCGCCTAGAACTGGAAGAATGGCAACTTCTTAATTAGAAAGTAACAATTTATTAACTTGTAGATATTAACCAAGGGCATTCCTTCAACTTCAGTTTGCTCCAAACGATGATAATACCTTTCATAAAAATCTAAAATTCACTTTCTTAAAGTTAGAGGCTCTTGCAGAAATGATAGAACTTTCTCAGGTGAAATAAAAGTTCTACTCTAGCAATAAGATAAAGGAATGAGAAGTACATGCATGGAAATTAAAATAAATGTATAATTCCAAACAAATCATGACATTTTTTACTTTATTTAGCGAAAGCAAACAAATAGATAGGAGATTCAAGATGAGATGCGTGAAATGACCTCGTTCAAATAATCTGAAAGGACTGTTTCAAAGACACCAAATGGCAGGGCAACCGAAGTTGGAACATTGATCCAACTCGGCACTTTCACTTTAAGATGAGCAATATTGCGCGATTTGGCTCCAACCTGTATGGATTAAATCTTGCAATGCTCAACACTGCACAGTTGAATCTTCAACAACATTTGTTGTTCATATTTCATTCTGCTACATATTATATAAGCATAAGAAAGAAAGAATATTCTCAACAGTACTATGGGCTGACCATATCACTGGTAAATTCCTCAGAACGTATTGCATATCTTCCCGCAAATTGCTTTCTAACCAAAGCCACAAGTGGTGCAGAAGAAACAATTTTGGTGTCAGCTGGACTTTCTAGATCATCCTCTTGCATCTCACTGCAGTTAATGTACGAGGAAATAGACTTTCATCTCCACATAAATGGTAAAGTTTAGATTTGATCAAGAGTACAAAAAAAAACAATGAAACAAAATATAATTTATCTGGAATATAAAAGTAAGTCAACGGCTAATTAATTCCCACCACAAAATACCTGTATACTACATCTGCAGATGAAGGTTTTAAGAGTAATAACTTTCCTTCCTTTGCCTGGATATCAGCCAATATATTGGAATCAAAGCACGTGGCGAAACAAACCTACACAAGCGGAGAACTCGATGGAATGTCACTGGGATACTTTTGATTGCCAGCAATCACACTTTGAAACCCGAAGGCTAACACAAAATATTACCTTGCTATTCCTTGCCCGAACAGAAACATGGGATAGAACATCAGGCATATCTGGGGTCAGTACTGCCACAGCACCATCAGGAATTTCTTCCTCCCCTCTAACAGATTTGGCCACTAAAATTGTAGGTTTTGAGAAAGATTTGTTCTGGACAGACAGCAACTCATCAACCACAACAACATATCCAATAGCTTCAATGGGGCTAATGACCTGCCAGCTGTTTCAGAACATAAAAGTTCTGTTAAAAACATCTCATATCATCAGGAAAATCCTAAACTAAGGGTTCATGAGCGCTAAATAAATGCCTGAATTGAGCAAATAAAATGGGATTCTGGTAATAAAAATTGTGAAGTTTTGATCTGAAATGAATGTGCTTCAGATTGATGCATCAAACAAAGATACGAGCTATTTAGATAGAAAAAATAGAGCATAACATATCAACCTTCCTAGATGGGCGGTTTGTCGGAGAATCGGATCAAGTCTATTAAGAAGGGATGACAATGAAGCAGCTGACCCACCTCGAATAATTTCTTCAGTAAAAATATCGACCTACATGAAGCAATTATAGATATTTACTCTATAAGCCAAGGTAGCGGGTGAAAAAGGACCCTTTTAATATCTATGATTACATACTGCCCCCTGATCCACGCCAAGCAGGGCACCTAGATACTCAGCAGATGGTTGCAGTAGTTGATGATATGACTCGGCCTTGCCTGCAAGTGCAAGCCTTGTTCTGTCAAGGACTGATTTGGCAAACAATGCCCAGTGATCATCGCTGGACTTCAACATGCTCAAAGCTAGATTCCAACCCTAGCAAAAAGAAAATGAACAATGAAATATGGGAGGGTAAAAAAGAACAAAAGCAGCAGTGATGTACATGTTTTGTTCAACCTCAACCTCACCTTCAAGCAGTAAATAAGGTCCTCATTATTGTCCACTGAAAGCGCAAGGTTTTCAACAACTAGAGAGATGAAGTACATGATTTTCTGCAGATGAATATAATCCAAAAATGAAAGAGCAAGAGCATGAAAAAACATTTAAAGATTGATACACCTACGAAAATATAAATGAAATTATACAGATAAATGTAAAAAATTTGGCAAAGCACACCTCAGGACTTGCATTGCTCAGTTCTTCATATCCACGTTCAACAGCTGTCCTAACTGCAGAATCAAGGGCAATATCCAGGAATATAAGATCCCTAAGCCGTTCATTGGATTGGGAAAGCATCGGTCTAAGCTCCTCCCGAGCTTCTAGCAATCCCTGAATGTAGGAATATTCCCCGCATCCAGGAGATAAAAAAATAAAACGGTGTTTAGATGGTTCATTAAATTAGAGGGTTGGGGAAAGAAAAGTCAAAACTACCAACAAAATGGATGTACCTCGAGAAGGGCTTCAACATTTTTCTCTTCGATATTCACCAGAATAAATTGAAGAAGTTCCTATTTCATTAACAACAGAACATAATGCTTTTATTTATTATCGAGAGCCAATGATTGAATAAATTTATTGTTTTTGTTTAATATCACCTGAAATCCGGATGGCAGGCCCGGGACTGGGTTTATCTTCACTCCAACCATGAATCCTTGTCCCTGTTGAGTTAGTAACACATGTACATTAAAAGAAACGAAAATTAGCAACAACTGTGTCACGCTGAACGCATTACCTCAGCTCTGTATCCCATACAATTTCCTATAGCAGCCTCTAGATCCGCCCCTGAATGAACTGCCTGCACTTGTGTACTCATTAGATTAAAATTTGGACAAAGGCACAATAACAATGGGAGGAATGCCTCAGAAACAATCTTATTCGAACCAAGATAAGCAAAACAGAAACAGTCTCCCTAAATTTTGAACTTTTGTTGGACGTTACTTCTCACAAAACTTAACATAACACATTCTATCACACAAGCAGCTAGAGTCAATATCTTTGCTCATATACTCTGCTAGATGCCTTTAGTCTTATAAATTTAGCTGCACACAATCATGCAGATTAGAATCAATCAGCATATTGCAGCAACTTAATATATCCTTTCAACTAGTTATCATACTCTAACCTTCAGAGTTCTCATGTAATTTTGAAGATCACGCAACAGTCCATCCTTCTGATCTCTTCTAAAATTTGGTTCACTGTGGATGCCACGGTCATAACCAAGAAGGCGCTCTTTTGTTATCCCATTATCCTTTAAGGTCTTCCAATAAATACTAATGTCAAAGTCACTCTTAATATAGTTAATCAATGCCTGCGAAATACAAATATCATTAGCATGATACGAACGGAAACACATAAATGGTCTAAAATTTACCAAAGAGATCGTTCTATGTGATGAGAAACCAGATCGACTTTCCAGATACCTGACAGATTACAACATCATCTGGACTAGTGTTATTGTGTAGCTTTTGGTGCCATTCCTCCATCATCCCACCCTTGCACTCATTGTTTCTCTGCAGTTCAATGCCAAAATATGAAACATCATCAAATCCAAAAATAAAGTATTTTAAAAAAATTTAAAAAATAACGAAGAAAAATAGACCAAAACAGAACACTTCTGCAGAAGACCTGAATGACTAAAATTTCATCCCTTATACGTTGCCCAACATCACCTTCACCTCCACGACCAACAGTAGACATAATCATACGTAAAATTTCACGATATTGTGGATGACTTCTGTAGACTTTCTGCAGCAAATCCGTAAGCCTATCCTGAGCTTTACTTATCTCACTGCCCACCAAAAGATTCATGAGAACGAAGAGCTTTTAAATAATATACAGAAAATTTTCTTTTACCTTAACATAAAAGAAAACACACTTTTAGAGCAGATGTGCAAGGAAATTCTAGGGGCACACAGTTAGCTCTATTCAAGTTTCTAGACGTCCAAAATACATCTGTAAAATCAAGCAAAGAAAAAGCGTAGAAATCTTACCGTGGTTTTACATTGTAATTTTTGTTCCATATGAGTTGTCTGGTAGCCATGAATCTCATCCACACGAGAATCGCAGCAAGACCTAGTTCACCTGCATTTGTTGCCTCCTCCATCAAGTCTGCTGCAATATTGAATCTGCAGGAAAATTTATCGCACACTCTCTTAATGTAACAGAAATATATCTGCTTCTAAGTAATTAAATGTGTTACAAACTAACAACATTTCAGATGGATTAGGGGAAAACAGAAAACATATAGGTCACAGAGAACTTTCCCTCAAGTTAAAAAGTCTAATCTCCAGAATTCAGAATGGGAAGCATGAGTCTAAATTAGAAATATGCTTACAAGCTAATCAGAAGATAAGATAACTGCAATAACAATAACTTGAGGAAAGAAATTTGAACCAAAAGGCAAGTACATCATCACTCAAAGCCAAATGTGTTTGTGATGCAAGAAAAGAATTAAAAAATCAGGCAGAAAAGAATAACAGAGGAAATAAGGGATGCCTCAATCAGTAGAGATTGCTCACCGATGCATAAAGGACTTTTGTGCTTCACTCTCTAATTTTGCTATTTTACCTAACAGAGCTTTTGATGTCCCTCTGCCATCCCCAGCATCCTTTCATGAGCAGAATAATTAGAATAAGTGGTCAATGCCGTACATGGAAAGTGACATATGAGACTACATGCTAGTATGTGAAGACAGAATCACAAGAATTCAATTGACAACCTTTTCAACCTTCTTAGATTCAGCTCTAAAGTCGATGTAAAAATCTGACCCACTGTTATTTATCCATTTCCCATCAGAAAAAAGAACAAATGGCATCCCCACAAATTTTTCATCATCAATCGTGATCTCTAACAATTGGACCTGTGAGTCAAATAGAGAATGAAATAAATCTCAAATAACTCATTGATTTGAAATCAATTTTAAAAGCTACTCATTCAAATGAACTTTTCTTTTGACAAACCTTGTAAGGTTGATTATCAACAGAATTGGTTGAAAATTTTGTTTCGGCAGCCTTACTCAAAGAAACTGAATCAGCCGGCAGTACACTTGAAGGAGGAGCCTGAATAATTTCCAACTGTCTAGATCAGTTCTTGGCGACAATTCACCATTATAGCTTAAAACAGATTTGCTCTCTAAATTAACACGAAAGATTCAAAATTTATGAAAAATAGTTTATACATACAGCCCATTGCCCAGGTCTTTCAGATAAAGCCCAATGAAGAACAGTAGATTCTGGAAGATCCGTTGCCAGATAAACTTTCGTCTTTCCAGAGGGATTTGCTACAAGCACCTTAAGAAAAAAGAAAATATCACAATTTTTTTGACATGTTTCCTCAATCGAAAAATGATATTATGTTGCTTATTCACCAGAAGTTCCTTATCAGCAAGCTTATAAGTTGTTTTGCTCAAGACAGAGTCAGCAATGTGATTCTCCTTTTCCCTGGCAAACTGTTGAACTGCAGAGAGTATTTGTGGTTCTGAGGAGGCCTTTTGCACTTTTGGCTCAGAGGAAAACTTAGTCAGAAGCTGCATTACATCCCTTTTCTTGCGTTGAATTCGTTCTACCATGAAAAATTTTTTTCTCGCCAGTTGCCTAGCAACTTGAGTTTTTATCTCTCCTTTGACTATCTTCTTTCGTATGTCCTCAAGGGAAGATCCATTGTCTAGCTCGACTTGCAACTCTTTTCTTGCTTCTTCAAATTCTTTCTGTTAAATCCACGACACTATGATTACACGAAAGACTGGAAAACAAGCAATGAGAATAATCCATGTGCAATCCCACTGTATTTAGGAGAACGAGAAATATTTTGGATGCGAATAAACTATTTCTAATTCGTTTTATCAAATTTATAAAGCATCTGAGAGATTTGAAGTTTACTAGTTGCTGTTCTGCAGAATAGTTTGGCTTGCCTGCTTTCTCCCATCTTACATACGCTTGTATTTGAACAAGATCATCCGGAATATTGCTCTTTTTTCCTGAAACAATTTTCTCCTCGCTCTCACTAAAATCATTTTTGCTTGTTAACTTTGTTCGAAGGTCCTGTATTGAAGAACCCCGGGCTATTTCTTCAAACAGCTCCAATCGAGCAGCCTCATACTCATCCTGTTTTTGTGGATTTGATAAAATGCATAATCAATAATAGAAGCAATATCCTACAGCAAACTAAATATTCCAGATCATGAATAAATTAGAACACCGTTACCACAAACAATGAAAAACTACCGGAGTTCACAGAATTTTACAAGTTCTAATGAGCACATTTCCGTGTATCCGAAGCTACAAACTAAAAGGGCAGAAAATTCATATGTTTTAGGAAAATTGGGCCACTAGCTTGGCCTCCACAAGATATTTCATGGTCTTTGATGATGATATCAAACATAGTTACCAGTTTCACATTGTACAGATTGCATGAAATTTCTCAAACTTACTACACACTGATATTTACTGACAACAAATCCAAGACGTGTGTGTTTTATGTTTCACGAGAAAAAGAACAAACAAAACTTTAAGCAATAATAATAGGAGCTTGAACTCAAGTTTCTCCAGAAATCCTAAATATCGAAAGAGGCGTCAATACTGAAAAGCATCATGCTTGATCTTGCATCAAAACTAAAGGGTAAGCAGGACACACCTTCTCTTGTTCTGGGGTATAAACTGGTTTTCCCTTCCTTTCCCACCTCAAATATGCCTGAATTTGCACAAGATCCTCAGGGACTGAAACACTTTTTGTCCTCGATTCTCTTGCTGGCAATTTAACACGAATATTTCCGCCATTGTTCTTGTACCTAGAAACATGATTTGCACAAAGCGCTTGTGTTAACATAATGACTCAATGCATGGACTCGGAAGTTTTGGACATAAAGTTGCTTTACCATTTATTTTGGGATTCATCAAAAATAAGAAACTCCAGAGCTTGTATTGAAGGATCATCTATCTCTAGTTTCAGGACTGCATTTGATCCGGACTAAGAAAAAATACCATATCGAATCATTTTATCAAAAAGATTAGTCATAAAACAATTCTTACTGTTGTCTAAGGACACATTTAATTAGTTTCACTCAAGCAGCAATCTGAAACCTACTTTCACAAAAGGACTCCTAAGAGCTTGGTTCTGATACACCATGGTTCCAGCTGGACGACGCTGCGGCAATATCCACTTTCTGGGTAAAAACGAAAAAAAAAATCAAGATTTTCAAGCGGTACTAGTTTGCAGATCTAATGATGCTCGAAGATATTGGTTGGTCGAGATTTCTTAGTCCAGTTGTACATACTTGTTTTGAGATTTTACAGCTCCCCAATGTAGAACAAAGTTGTCTCCACTGCTTGTTACTTGAATATTTACCACTCCCATGTTTCCTGATGTTGGGTTACTTACTTCAACCTGTTCAATACTATACAGTTAAAAACAGACATGATATGATCCATCATCCCAGGAGTATTCTAAGAGCATGGGTTGATGGATGATTAATCCGTGATCGACATTCTCGGGATAAATCTTACTATGATACCTGTAATTCAACATTTCCATCCAGGTTGAATTTCTCTACAAGCTGCTAGAAGCAAAACAATCAAATCAGATGGATATCCAATTAATCATCTTTGCTGCATTCACCATTGAAACCCACATAGATTTCAAGAAAACCAGTCATTTTAACATGGTTTTATGGTTGATACTTTGACATCTATTATATTTGAATATTTTCTTCAAATGGTCACAAAACTACGGACCATAAAATCTGACAAGTCGTGATCATGAGGATCATTATCTATCTAATATAAGAGAGCATTAGACAAAGGCTCTCTCTCTCTCCATGGTTTGTGAATCTACTTGATTTAGACTTTACTTCAAATTACTATTATCTCAAAAGGCAAACATAGATTTTGGAACTCTGACCTGAGAAGATGGATCGGTGGTCAAAACAGCATGAGGTGGCCTCGTTACAACATGCTGCTCTCCCATCCGTAATATATGTTTTTTCACAGTCAATCTCTTGCCATAGAATTCAGTTGATAAAGGCAGTTTGTGTGTTTTTGAACTTGCTTGAGGCTGGAAAAAAGTACTTCTCCAAATTGAAATCGAAGAATTGATTCTCCTCTTACGCTCAAGTCTGCCAGGAGAAAAGCAATACTGAAGCAACAAGTTATTCCCTACAGCACCGGTCATATTCTTTCAACCCTATACGAAAAATCCACAACCTCTAAGTCACATGCATGAAGATATATGAAATTCCAAACAGAAACAGTAATGCCCGAGCTTAGCTTATTATCTGCTACTAAAGAACTTGATCTTACCGATTCCGGTACGGAGTAAGGCCGCAATAAAAAAATTCACGGCTTCAAGCAAATACTTGTCGAATTCATAGCAGAAATCGGCCACCTAATTCAAGAATTCCAAAAAACAGTAAACATGCAGTTAGATTAACTTGAACCAATCCAACATAAATCGAATCAATCCTGCCATCCCCAAACAAAGGAACGAAAGAAAGAAAATGCGTCACAAACTAGTACCTGTAGCTGAAATCAATAAAAATTCAATACGAAGTACAATTACGTACTCAGAATCAGAATGTAAAAATAAGCGACTGAAGGAAAAGCCAGAAATTGGAAAACGGAAGACGTGAAGGAGAGCGAGTGCTGTTAATATATCATGGTTAATTAGGGACACGTGGCGGATTATGAGCGGGACACGATTGTGTGGGTGTGCGTAATTAGTCGCGTGATTTTGGGCTTTAGGATATGATGAAAGTTCATCGTGTGGCTCAAATGTGATGGGAGTTGCTTTTCCCAATAAATAAAATAAGTATTTCCAATGTTTATTTAATTATTATTATTATTATCGATCGTCACATTTTTGTTTGATAAACGAGTGGCGCAATTGATTTTTTTAGGTACCTCGGCGGCGTTTCACGTGAATTTCACTTCTCAATTTTTAAAATTTTTTTTATATCAGATGTAAAAATTAGTTCTTTTTTTTAAAAAAAAATTATAATAGATGATCTCCAATCCGACACGAGTCGTATTTTGTGAGACAGATCTTTTATTTGGGTCATCCGTAAAAAAATATTACTTTTTATGCTAAGAGTATTACTTTTTATTGTGAATATCAGTAAAGTTGACATGTCTCACAGATAAAGATTCGTGAGACCGTCTCAACCTACTCATTAAAATATGAGTTTTATAAACCCAAATCGGCCTTTTGGAAAAAAAAAAAAA